>NC_056736.1:546597146-546737146 GCF_019279795.1 Protopterus annectens
TTGACATTGGATGTGGGTAAGCACTTGCACAGGTGTATGCCACACTGTGCTGTGACCTTCGTGTGGAGCCCACTATAATCGCAGGTACGTGTGTATTGCCCCATACAAAATATAGTCCAGTGTTGTGGCAGTCTGCCTGTAGTTTGCACAGTGCTTAGTGACATGCCTAGCAGCCTAGTGTAATTACCCGGTGTGCTGTTATGTCCATTTATTTGCAAGACATACTGCTGCCAGGCCATCATAACTGTTGTGTATTTCTGACAAAGCAGTGGTGTGCTGTACAGATGTATGTCAGTATCTACTGGGTAGTATGTGGCCATGTGACCTCTGCACCACCAGATATTGTGTGTCAGGACAGACTTGTGTTTGTGCATAAACTATGTGGGCATATATAGTCCAGTATTGTCGTGATATACCCATGTACCTGGCTAGTCACATCCCCATTGTGAGGTGTGGTCCATATGTCATACATGAAGGGGACATCTGTACACTTCAAGACTGCCCACAGACTGCCAGTCTTTTCACATATATTGGTCATATCCCTGATGTAGTCCACAGGATCATTACTGTACTAGCAGTGGTACTGTGATGTCCTTAGTATGTCTGTTCGTAGGCAATGGCGCACATGTCTACAGCAGATGTGACCTTCTACACCTGACATGTCTGTTAAGACAAACCCTATTACAGTAGCAACAGTCTACATATATATCTGCATTACATCCATGACATCCCCTTGCACTAAGCGGTTGAGACTATTGGTGTTGAGGTAGGACTCCACTCCATGTTCTGGACATATGGTAAACATATATGTGTACATATTTATCCACATATCTATATAGATATATACACATATACATATCCACATACATATATGGACATATAGATATCCACATACATATATGGAGATATATATGTATATATATATATATATATATATATATATATATATATATATATATATATAAACACTCACATATATACATATACAAAGCAATGACTTCAACAACTGGCTAAGCTTCTGATGTCATTCAAAGGGGATCCAGTATCTGTCTGCCTGGGATGATATGACTGACAAATCACGATGCCTTGCCAGAGATGGTCTGCACCTATTGTCTCTGGGATTTAGGTTACTGGCTAATGCTCTTGCCACCCCCATAGTGCCTTTTCTAGGCAAGGTTCAAAGGACAAAGCCACCAATGTAACAGATACAAGCATGCAAAACGGAAGGTAATGCTACTCAAAGCATGAAGTCTTATCCTAAACATGCACTCTCTCAAGGCACACCTACAAATGGAGAACATTGGTATCTGTCCAGTAACTGAGACCTGGTTCAATGCTCCAGAGAGCACCCCTGCAATACCAGGCTACAACTCTTACCACACATTTCAGCCATCAAAACAAGACCACAACACTACAGGATGAGGAGTGCCCATATTCAAAAAGGTTCTTCACACATTCAGGCTGGTTCCCAACACAATGCATCTGAATATCTCCTGGTGCAACTAACACTAGGTAAGACTGCAATCTAAATTGTAGCTTGCTACAGATCCCCCACCATGACCCAAAATCCTCACTACACCTTAATAAACATACTGGAATTATTGAGATACTATCAAAACCCCTCATACTGGGTGATTCAAACTACCCCGTCATTAACTGGGAGAACTATTCAGGTAACAATGCCTTTGAGATCATGGATTCCAGCACCCTGGATCACATAATCCATTGTCCAACCAGGGCCTCCAATATCCTAGACCTTATCATTACCAACATGGGAGATAGATGCTCCACACCAGTGGTCACCCCCTCATTGGTCAGGTCTGACCATAAACTATTCACTGTTGACATCCACATCCCACCCACAAATCCCACGAAGGACACCCCCGTAAAAATCCTCTACAAACCATCTTCATGCTACTCAAGTCAGATTTGAGAAACTGTGATACACCCGTGGAGATGGGAGATGATAGACCAACTGCTGAGTCCTACAGTGAGGCACTGTGTGAGCACATCCACTCTTCATGCATCGTGCCATCAGAAATAGAACCAAGATGCCCCCCTCCAAACAAAGACAGCCAATATGGTGGACCCCTGCCATAAACAAACTGTACAACAGAAAGAATAGACTGGTGAAGACAGAGGGATAATCCCAGGATGCAAACAACTCCCTTACCAGCCTTAGTAAGAAGCTGAGATCCCTCATAAAATCTGGCAAAGCTAGTTACATATATGAAATAGCCACAAATTCCAAAGACAACAATGAGCCATTCTATAGTTACGTCCATAATCTAACTGGCAATGCTCAGAACTGATCTGAGCTACAACATAATGGCATTAAATATACTGATCCCAAGGATTCTGCCAATATCCTGGCAGATCAATGTACTGCCACATTCAACCCCTTCTCACCCCTTAAAGGGCCCATCTCAATACCAAAGTATTGCAAAATACAAGTAATCATGGCCACACAGGTAAAAACTACACTCTCCACAGCTAAGAATACAGCATCCATGGGAACAGATGACATTCCAGGCTGTGTACTACATAAAGTACAAAATGAACTTGCACTTCACCTATGTGCCATGTGTAATCATAGCCTCGCCTCAGGCTTCGTGCCCATTGAGTGGCACACAGCTACAGTTATCCCACTCCACAAGGAGGAATCCACCTTGGATCCTGGGAACTACTGTCCCATCAGTCTGTTGAGCCTGATCTGCAAGGGCATGGAATGCATTATAATGGAACATATAAATGAAGACAATGGCAAGCCTCAAACACTGGACCCCACCCAGTTTGGCCTTTTGAAGGGCCAATCATGTCTCTTGAACCTCATTGACTTCTTTGAATCAGTCTCTAGAGCTGTGGAAGGGGGTAAGGCAGTCCACACAGCCTATCTGGACCTCGCTAAGGCCTTCGGCCCCATCTCCACTCTGGAAACATAGATAAATGTACTAAGCTGGCTATTAATTTCCACATTACATGATGGGTTGCCAACTGGCTTACTGACAGAACACACACTGTAAAAGTAGCTGACTCCAATACCAGCTACAAACAAGTGACAAGTGGAGTACCTCAGGGTTCACTCCTCTGACCACTCATGTTTTGTATCTACTTTTCTGAAGTACATGCAATCACTATGGGACCCTGTCTAACAAAGTTCACAGATGACTGCAAACTGGGAGTCACTGTTGTATCCCCAAATGATGTGCGTATTCTACTAAAGAGCATTACAAAAACAAATGCTTGTTGCCAGAGCCATGGGCTCAAGCTTAATGACCAGAAATGTGTGGTTATCCCTTTGGAAAATAACACGTACCAATGAATTACCACATAGGTGGCAGTACACTAAACACCAAAGGTGTGATGACAGACTTAGGGACACAGTTGGACAGTGGTGTCACATTCAATAACCACATTTCCACAACAGTGAGGTGATCCTTCTATGTGGTACACCTCATCACTAACAGTTTTTCATCCAGGAAAACAGAGGTAGTTGTCCCACTGTACTCATCCCTCATTACACACATTATATACAATGCCCTATTTGGTCTGTACCCCACATGACATCTGCAACAGCTGCAAAGGCCACAGAAATACATCACTAAAAGTATCAAAGGCCTAAAGCACATGCCCTAGGCTGACCATCTCAAAAACCTCCAGCTATACTCTGTGGCATATCGTATACTCAGAGACAATCTGTACTTAACATACATTCCATGTCAAACCCTGGGTATTGACATCTGTAATAAGTGTATGTAATGCCATGTACAATACATGCATCTACGTGCTGTCATTACGGTATCAAGGGGTGTGAGTGTCATGTCTGGGACACACAAGTATATGAGACCTGCACAGCACTGTTATCCATATGAATGTGTTACGTGCAGGAGTAGTGACCCAGGGTACATGCTGTCACACTGGCATTTAGTGTAACATGGTGGTAGTACTTTTGACAGTGCTTTCCCAGGCAAGGGTAGAGTGCTAACAGTACTACTGACAACGTGCACACATGCAGGCATAGCTGGACTCTGAGGCCTCAGTGTTGTGTTCTTAATGTGTGGGCTGTGTCACCATGTATATCCCCTACTGGATAATGATCAGACATGTGGAAAGCCACTGTAGAGTACTGTATGTACAGAACATGTTAGTGATGGCGTGCAACATTTAGTACTGGCATACATATTGTTGTCAAACATCCATCTGTCAACACATTCATCCTACTGCAAAGCTACTTGCCAAGGTGATGTCTGTGTGTCCCTCTACAGATGTGTAGATGGCAGGTATCCAACTGGGATATGTACAGACAACCTGTGATTAATTGACAATGACATGTCTGCCCAGCTGTGTACTAATTGGCACATATAGGAGACAACAACCTGTACGGACTACCTGCCATGGGTACCTACACTACACTACCAAAGTCAACAGAACATGTTTGGGTACAGGTCACCATTACAGGCACTAAGCATGTGTTGTAATACATGTTGCATACATTTCAACTGGATCACCTCAGTGGCCATGTGCAGAAGACACCCCGAGGATTGGCTGATGTATGTCACTCTCACCCTGACGGTCACCAAAGTGGTGTCTGTTGATAGATTGCCTGCTGGCACATGGCAGGTAGCATCATAACAATGCACACACAACCCCTACACAACCCATCTCCCCATGGACAATAGCCATGGACACAGCTATGACCACCTACTGCAATGCACCCCAGTACTGACACGTGTACGTGTGCATTACTGAGGATAGCAGTGTCTGTGTGTTAGTACACCTCTAGGTCGGAACTCCATGATGGCCTTCACAACCACCTCAACACCCATTGCTATAGTCAGATGTTGCTGCTGCTGTGTTGGACATGACATGTACCCTGTTACACTCCTCACCCCAATGGCTACATGAGCCATGCATTACCAGCACAACAGTGTTGTACAAATGGGTTGATAGGCATGCAAAATGCAAGTGTGTGTATGTGTGCATGTCTGCATATCTGTAGGGTACACCATTCTGAGGCCACATACTCCTACACTAAACATTGCCACACAGTAGTACAGATAGTGTTGTCACCCCCCATAGGTGAGGCATGGTAATGCAACACACTACTATTCCTGTGGCATGTGCATTAGATGCATATCCCTGTAGTATCACTGTTGTGATAGACAATGGGTTGTATTGCAGTCATGGGCAATGTGTGATAGTCGGTATGTCAGGGTGTCATTATGGGTTCCAGTGAATACAATAACCACTGGGGGATGTGGATGCTGTGTACACTGCCAGTACACCATGGTACACCCGGTATATGCCCCATGTACCACTTTATGGTGACCATTGTCACCATCAACCATACAGGTAACTGAAACCACAATACAGCCCAGTTACACATGAGCTGTGTGCAGCCTACCTGTGACACATTGGACACACGGACTAGTTAGTTAGCACCAATAGACCCAAGTCTCTCTGATGAGTGTCTGCCTGTTATGTTACTGTCAATGTGTGTATGATGGTATGTCACACTATGTATTATCCATATACGACCATTACATCCACCATTACCATACCGTACATGTCTGTGGATGTTCTGCATGTAACATGTAACCTGGAACACACCTCACCCTAAATGTTGTGTGGTGTGTGCAATGAAAGCCACACAGTTCAGTAGCAATACATACCTAGGTAGGGGTCTATTCACAGTGTTGCCATGTAAGAATGTGCGTGTATTTGGATGGGTCTACATATGGTAGCAGATTATACATGTCCCAGCAGGTCACCTGTCTATGTGGCACAGGCAATAACTGTTAGACAATCCTGTGACATGAGTGCAACTGTACTCTGGATAAGTCACAGCCATGGTGTTACTACAGTGACATAACCCTTGTGTAATATGACTGCAGACCATCCTCCTGCTGACGCATGTACACCTATAACACAAATGGATAACATTATGGAGACCACAATCACGCAGTGTTACTAACATCTAACATGCATCATAGCTAGATGGCTACACTACCTGACATGTATGCATAACACATTACTCCTGACAACATGTTACACTGCAGTACATTGCTGCACTGTGTTACAGTCACAGAGTGCATCAGAACCATATTAGCCTGTTCCTGCATCAATGTTATGGATGACAGGGATGTGGCACAGGCATCATCATATGCACAGAGTGTGTTGCTGGTTTGCCAGAGGCCGAGGGTGGTCCATACATTTGATACCATGTGTGTGGGTGAGGGGTTTAATTATCTCGATGGGGCGTGGTAATGTGGTGCGTGTCAGTATGGGGTTGCCCTACATGTATTTGTATATTGTGTGGGTATGCATGCACATAGTTCTGCCATGTGGTTGCCCATACAGGTGTTTTTGGACAGCTGAAGACCATACCTGGCAGGGTGTGTGGTTCACCGCCTCTGGCCATGGACACGCTGACTGTGCCTGCCAAGGGTTCCACGGGCACATGCAGGTACAGGCCTTGAGGTGTTGCTCTTGCCTGATGATGAAAGATGTCCGCTGGAACCATGTCCTACCTGGGACTGGCCAGTGGCATGTGCATGAGGTCTGCTTTTGTGTGGTGTGGACAGCACCCCCAGTGATGTGCTGGGGCTACTACTTCCAGTACAGGAGGGCTTGGTGTCCTAGCATGTCCACGTTGACTGCCAGATGTTGTGGTTTCCAGCCTACGTACATGCGACCATCGCACCACTCCCACCAGGTTTTCAAGCACAGACATACCACGGTCTAGGAGGCCCACCATCTCACCCCACCGTCTATCTATGATCTCATTCTGTTCATGGAGGGCAGCAGCAAGTTCACGGATGTTGTCACTTCCTGATGAGTAGTCAGCCTTCTGCAGCATCAGGCCCTGTCTGTTGTACATTTCTATACATGCCTGTGCCTCCATCACAGCCTGAAACATGCACCTGGTGGTACCAGTTGTGGCACCCCTGCCAGGGGCAGGATGACCAGCAGCCCTATCACGAGCACCCTGGCACATCTGCCTATGTGGTGGCCTGTCGACATCCAGCTTTGCCTGCTGTGGACAGACACAGCTGGCATGGTCACCACACTACCCTGTGCACTGCCACTAACTGCCAACTGTCCCTCAGCTATGGCCGCTGGTGATGGGCTATGTACAGGCACTGAAACTGTGTGCAGGGGTAGGGTGGCTAAGAGGGGGATGTCAAATGTTGGCACTGTGTTGACCCCTGACAAACCCACCTGTGCCTCAATCATGGTCTCATCATCATTAGTGTCTTCGTGTACACCAACATCAGGTTGCCTGCAGGAGGGACCCTGACCCACCTCACCACCTGTAAAAGAAATGCACTTTAAGACCTGTCCAGAATTCCATAACAATACATACACACACACACACACACACACACACACACACACACACACACACACACACACACACACACACACACACGCACACACACACACACATAAAATACCTACCTATCTGTGATGCTACAGACAGTCCCACGTGTATTACCTTAAGTTGCCATCATTTTTTATTTATTTTATTTATTTTACATTTGTTGACCGGGCTAGTCTAGCTGGATATATGTCCATTTTCAGTAGAGGCCCGGGAAGATAAGCTCCAAAAATTCTAATCTCTAATGATAATAAGTAAAAAAAACAATTATTGAACTACATGTGAAGTAGATAGTACAAAGGTTATGGAATAACAAAAAGAATTGTAGGTCATGACATACATGGAGAATACAATAACATACACAGAGAGTAGGAATATAGGAAAATAAGATGAAAAGTAGATATTTAGAAGGAGTTACAGGTCAGTAGATGCTGATTTTGACATAGAAATTGAGAAATTGCAGATGTGAAGTAAAGTCAGGGGTGAAATAAAGTTAGTCAGGATTAGTACAGGGGCACAGCCATTGTGTTTTGAGGTATATCTTGAGTTTCTTTTTAAAGGGAGATTTGGAGGGAATAGATGAAAGTTCAGAGGGAAGCAGGTTCCAATCTTTTCCAACAGTGTTAGAGAAAAGGGAGTCTCCGGCCTTGTTGTTTGACTTGACAGTGTCTATAAGAAGTTTGTGTGCAGATCTTAGGGACTTTAGGTTATGGTATGGACGAATCAGGCTGGATAGAATAGGTGTTTTGTCAGGTTGATACAGAATTTGATGGGCTAAGCCAGGTTGGTTAATTTTTAGTTGCTGCCAATATTCCAGCCATCCTAGTTGTTTTAAATTAGTACAGTGGTGGGTTCTGTAGGGGTTTCCTGTGGCAGATCTGGCTATGTTGTGGTAGGAGATTTCTAGTTTTGATAGATTCTTTTTTGATAAGTTGGTAAATATGGGAGAGGCATAGAGAAGGGGTGAGATAAGGTGGGAGTGGACGATAGTTGTTCTAGATTCTGGAGTGAGGAAAGGTTTGATTCTGTAAAGAGAGCCTATTTTCTTGTTAATGGTTTTAAGTGTGTTGTCAATATGGGTATCAAAGTTAAGGTTGTTGTCAATGGTAATGCCTAGTAGTTTGGTAGTAGAGTCTTGTGATATAGGTGTGCCATTTTTTGATGTTATAGTAAAATCAATATGGGGAGATTTGCTGGAAGGTGTAAAGAGGAGCAGTTTAGTTTTTTTAGGGTTAAGTAGTAGACAGTGCTGGGAAAACCATTCTTCTACAGAGTTAAATATGTGTTGTGTGAGGGAGTGAAGGTCTGATACAGATGTGGCTGAGCAGATTAGTGTTGAATTGTCTGCGTATTGTATACATGTAGCTTGGGGAGCAACTTGGTGTAGGTCATTGATAAATAAAGAAATAGGAGGGGACCTAGTATAGACCCTTGTGGGACACCAATGTTGACAGGTAGTTGGGAGGATAGAGTGGAGTTCCAGAGTACTGCTTGATGTCTGTTACTTAAGTAGGACTTAAACCAGTTAATAGATTGGGTATCAATTGATCAGGATTGAAGAATGCTTATGAGTATTTGGTGGTTGACCATGTCAAAAGCTTTGGATAGATCTAAGAAAAGTGCAGAGGAAAGGGTGTTGTTGTTACGATTTTTGTTGATTGTGTCTGTAAAGGAGAGGAGGGCAGTGGTGGTACTGTGGGATGGTCTGAAACCATGTTGGGTGTTAGAGAGTAGGTTATTTTGGAGAAGGTGGTGAAGCAGTTGCTTGTGGATACACCTTTCCATAATTTTAGATAAGGGTGAAAGAAGGGCTATAGGGCGGTAATTAGAGATTTCAGTAGAATTTCCACCCTTATGAAGTGGGATAATATGGGAGATTTTCCAAAGTTTAGGCACATATCCTTCAGTGATGGTTCTGTTTATCAGTATTGAAACTGGGAAGGCTATTGATTTAGCTGCTAATTGCAAGTATTCAGAGGGTAGTAGGTCAGCAGAAGGAGTACATGGTTTGAGTTTTTTGAGAAGGAGAGAATATAAGTTGTAGGGACAGGTTGAAAGTGAAATGGTGGGGTGGGTTAGGGTTGCTGTTAGACATGTTTGTGTTTTGATGGGAAGTTGACTTGCTAAGGTTTGAATAGTTTCGTAAAGAAGGGATTAAAGCAATTTGCTGTTTGGTTGGGGTTACTTATGTCAGAGCCTTGTGGGTTGGGTGTGACAGGTTTACTTGGCTGTAGTAATTGATTTATGTTTGCCCAGAACTTTTGTGGGTTATTTTGGCGAGTATGTTGAGGTTTCAGGTAGTAGCTTTTCTTATCGTTCATTATTGCTTTTTGGTTTCATTTCTCAGTTGCTTAAAGATTTGGTAGTCTGCTGTGTTTTTAGTTAAGCGAGATTTGTTCCAGGCTTTATTTCTGAGAGTGATTTTTGTTTGGTTTCAATTGAGAGCCAGGGGGGGGCAGATTTAGTTCTGATTCTAATGGGGCATGTGGGGGCATGGTAATTGAGTATGGTCAGAAACTTAGCATTAAAGAAATCTACAGCTTCATCAAGAGAAAGGTGTTTTAGAGGTGTCCAATTACATGCTATCAGTTCATTTTGAAATAGTTCTAAGTTAAAATTTTTTTGGATCTGATTGTTCTGGTTATGTTTTGGGTAGGAGGGTTTGTTTTGAGCCTGATGATGTAGGTTAATAAGTGATCACTTATATCATCAGGGAGAGTTCCTGTTTCATAAGTATGGGGTTGATTGTTGGTGAGTATCCAGTCTATGGTACTTTCCTTTTTGTTAATTTTATTTATTCTAGTGGGGGAGGAGATGGTCTGAGAGAATCCATAAAGGTTAATATGGCTAGTAGGTTGTTTGTTGTTACAAGATTGCCAATCGATATTAACGTCACCTAAGATTATTGTTTCTTGGGGTAAGTTTAGTGATAGCCAACAAAGGATCTTTTCTATGGTAGAAATGTTATTTCCTGGGGGAATGTAAATGCAGATAATAAAGATTGATTTGACTGTGTTTATTTCAAGTTTGGTAATGAGAATTTCAGCATTGGTATCCTGTGGAGGTTTTTGGTGGAATGTGGTTATTTGAAGGCTAGATTTAAATAAGATAGCTATACCACCACCTTTTTCAGATTCTCTGTTGAGACGTAGGCTATTATAGCCAGGAGGAATGATTTTGCTGTCTTTTGTTAAGTGTTTAACCAGGTTTCTGTTAGACAAATAATATCAAAGGTGTACAGTTCTAAGAGAGCATGTAGTTGAGTTGTTTTATTATTAATACTACGTATGTTAAGGTTAGCTATTGAGAGTGAGTTGTTTGGTTTTCTAAGTAGTGGGTTATTAGTGGGGTTTAGGTTATTGGATTGATTTGATGATGAGTCAATTGGGCCTGGGTTTGGGTGAATATCTCCATTTCTAAGAGAGAGGAGTAGGATTAGGTAGGCAGTGTTTGTATATTTACTATGTGGAAGGAGTATCCTTCTGGGATTAGGGTAGACATGTTTAATGTGGGTAATTCTATGATATCTAGGTAAAAGATAGCTAGGATTGGAAGTTATGTTGATGTGATGGTTGAGGTAGGTATGAATTATGGAGAAAGTTTGTTTATCTGGTTTGTTAAGGTGTGAGTGTAGTGGTTGTTCGTAGGAGGTAGTAAGGTGTGCTAATATTAGAGTGAAAGAAAGAGAGAACACAAATATGGTATGTTTGAGTACTAGGGTGGGGAGTTTATACATTTTAAAGGTGGATATTAACTTTAGTTAGTAGTACAAGTGATGTGGGTGTGGTATTGTTAGATAAGTTAAGTGGTATAAGTGAAAGGGTGTGGTTAAGGAATGAAGTATAGGGGGAAAAGAGAGATGAATGGTTAGTTGTGGTTGGATAGTAATTGGAGGAGAGGGGGTGTGGTTAGGTAGGTATATATGTGGATGCACTGGGGGTGGGTGGAATTTGGGGTAGGGTAGGGAGCGGAGTGAGCCACTTAGGGCGAATGGGCTCAGCAGGTAAAGAAAGATTCTATAGAGACAATCAGAGAGCAGCAGATGTCTGAGGCATGCTAAAGTAACCAGGTAAGTAGAATGAGGGAATGCTGTACTAAGGCTAGGAAAGTGGAGTGGTAAAGGGTAAGAAAAGAAGCTCTATAGTCAGGAGAGGAGAGTAAAGGGATTGTAACACAGCAGGAGGATTAGCCAAGGGATGAAATGGGGTGAAGTCTGAGACGGATGTGAGGGAAGTGGTGTAAGAGTTGGAGCCTGAGGCTGAAATAGGGCGCCCCCTAGTGGACAGGGAGTAGGATACAGAAAGATATCCAAATTAACATTGACTGGTAAAGGAGGTTGAGATAAAGCAGTTCAAGGGGAGAGTTAGAAGTAGATTCCAGGGAAAAAAAGTATGGCTACTGGCTTCCTAACCCAGTAACTCAAAAGTGTTCTATACTTGCTAAGTACAAGATAACAAGTAAGCTTAATGGTCAGAACTATAGTCTTTGTTGTTTATATATACTTTCAAATTCCTTTGGTTACTGGAAGAAACGTTCTGGGGTAGCAGGTATCTTTGACCGACGGTTGGAAGGCAAAGAAAAAAGTCAGGGGTCCTTAAAGACCACACAGGACCCTTAGAGCAGGCAGAAGGAGGTGGTACAAAGCTAGGAAAGATTGGAAAATAACACAAGCATGAGTTAGGTAATATGGGAGCAGTAAAGTCAAATTATACAGATAATATAATCATGGGAAATGCAGTTATGACAGTAAATATACATAAATACAAATTGATGTAGTTTCAGTCTTTCTTTTTGTCACATTCAGGATGAAACACAAATTCAAAATTATGTAGTTTCTGTCTAGCTTTGTCACATTCAGCTGAACAGATAAACATTAAATAGGCAAGCAGAAATATGCAGGCAAATGTACTGGTGAGATTTGCTTACTTACAGTTTATGAGTGTGTTACATTTTAGAATAAAGCCTTATTGTACACATCTTAAGGACCATTAGCAATTACATGTGGTTACATATATGGTAATCCAGTATTCTGAAAGAGCTTAACCTGATAATATACTCAAATGGGACAGAAAAGAAATACTCTACGGAGTCTTAGTACACAGCCAGTTCTCCTGAAAATGTGAGGGTAACAGCTACCTGAAACCACTTGAGTCTCCCACCGAGGCTTGCCTAAAGTGCACTAGGTAGTTACTAATTAAAAGTTCTTCTGGCAGGGTGGGATAGAAGAGACCGCTCAGCAGCAGCTCTATTGCCAGGACGGTAGTCACTAGCAATGTGGAGGCAATCGCTAATTAGCAATAAGCAGTTGCCGGTAAAAAACAGAGATATTTAGGGCAACAGTGTATTCAGCTTCATCCAGAGAGAGAGGACATTAGAGCGTTCCCTTCTAAAGTGTGTCACAATGATAAATCGGGCAGCGCTGGCTTGCTAGCCCACTATAGTGTCTATCGGGTATGATATTAAACCCTTAAATGACAAAGGCGACTTTGATTAGCTGAAGCAGATAAGACAAATAGGTGAGCCGGTTTACAATAGAGATATATAGGATAACAGAGTACTCAGCATCATCCAGATAGCGAGGACAGTACAGTGTTCCCTTCTAAAGTGAGTCGCAATGATGAAACAGGCAGCGCTGGCTTGCTAGCCTACTATAGTGTCTATCTGGTAAGATATTAAACCCTTTATTGACAAGAACAATGTAAAAGCTGCAGCCGATGAGATAAAGCAAGTAAACGCCAGTGCAGGCACGCTGTTATAATAGCTATCGCAAGTACTGCACATACATAGCGGGCATGCAATTCTTAGAGATACAGTAGAACCTCTTAAAATACCCAGTACTCACTTAGTTGAAACAACCTTAGATTGTGACTAGCATATAGGCTAACAGTAAGGGTGACAGACACTGTGGGAAATACAGCAGTTTAAAACGCGCTGAGCGGCGTTTGAAAGACCACGTGGGTGACCCAGCGAAACCAAGGTAGCTGTTTTGCACGCTTATAACCTACACACGTTAAGTATACAGACATACACCTATTAGCTCATTCACCCTTTTTGTTAATAGGAAGCTTGGGCTAATATCAAAATACAAAAACCTTCTAAGACAATTGAGCACAAAATACCAGATATAAAAAATATTGTAACCTTTAGAACTGCAGGTAAATGTTATTCAGCTGTACGAGGCGTTAGGGCTACGAGAGACACAGAACAGCACTTAACACATTAATCGTATCGTACACCAAATGTGTAAACAGAAGAATAAGCATACAAGAGTACATATGGACAGTTAGCAATCAAGTATAGCTTCTACCAAATTGTATTCAGGCCAACGAAAGTAAATACAAATAGAATACAGTTGTAGCACTTACATTACAATGTAGCCTTTGTGGTCAAGGACATGCAGCAGCCAGGGGAAATACAGAGATAATAAAGATGGTGCCACGAGTGGCTTTCTCACTATATGCCCTTGGGGCAGGATATGAGGTAGGAGCAGGAGGACAGTGGAGTGGGAGCAGATAGGTAGATAAAAAGGAGGGGCCAGGAGGCATGCGGTGTTATGGGAGGGGCAGATTTCCCAGTTGTAAGACTGCAGTGAGTGTAGGTAACAGGGGGAGGGGGAAGAAAAAGCAAAACAGGGTAATAGATGTTCCTGTAGTGCAGAGAAAGGGAGGGAGGGAGTTCCAGAGAAATGTAGAGATGCAGGGAGGGAGGAGGAGAGGGAGGACAGAGCAGCAGGTAAAGAAAGATTCTATAGAAACAATCAGAGAGCAGCAGATGTCTGAGGCATGCTAAAGTAACCAGGTAAGTAGAATGAGGGAATGCTGTAGTAAGGCTAGGAAAGTGGAGTGGTAAAGGGTAAGAAAAGAAGCTCTATAGTCAGGAGAGGAGAGTAAAGGGATTGTAACACAGCAGGAGGATTAGCCAAGGGATGAAATCATGCATCACGCCTGCTGACATACACTCATTAATGCCACTCATTAATGTCTCATTCCTCTAAATGCCTACAAAACTGACCACAACACAAGACCTGTTACTCCATTAACTCCATCACCTGAGTGTAGTACTGTTTACATGGCCTCACTGCTGTCATTCAGTGTTCACCCTGTGTATGTTGGGACATTGTGAGCTTGGCCCCTATATGTGAGGGGCTGATACGTTCCCTCTATAATGTCATACACTATAGTGTCATGTGTAAGGATTGCTCAGTACATGCCTGATCTGCTGCTCATCAACCTATCATGTGACAACTGTGAT
Source organism: Protopterus annectens (assembly GCF_019279795.1). Classification (NCBI taxonomy): domain Eukaryota; kingdom Metazoa; phylum Chordata; order Ceratodontiformes; family Protopteridae; genus Protopterus; species Protopterus annectens. The sequence continues at coordinate 546,611,779 of NC_056736.1, forward strand.
ATATGTATACACTCCCTGCTATTGTCTAGTAATTCCTCAATGCATCTGTAGTGATACTTACATGGGTTGTCACTCACCTCCCTGCTGTATGCGATATTGAGGATTTACCAGGTATCTACTTACCCTCCCAATGCATGTTCCATGCTACAGACCTTATTAGACCATCAGCTGTCCTGTGATTACATATCAGATAAGTATTCCTGTTGTAATAAAACTACCAGCATGAAAAAGGAAGAAAACGACCAGCCAGTGAATCCACCAACATTTATTAAAAACTGAAAAAACTTTTCTCTAACGTCTCGGCAACACAGAAGCCTACAAGGAGTCATTGAAGGCTTTAGTGTTGAGCTGAGACGTTAGAGAAAAGTTTTTTTTTTCAGTTTTTAATAAGTATTTCTGTTGTGTCTTGCGTCAGCACATCACAAAGGGAAGTACTGCCGTATCATAAACCCTGCAGTCACACATGTGCATACCTGGACACCCACACAACCACACACACATGCACACACGCATCCTACATGCAGCATCCTCCCTCGTTTACATCACATTGAACCTACAGATGACAGGAACACCCACCCACACAGGGACACACACACACACATACACACACACACACACACACACACACACACACACACACACACATGGACACAAATACAGGTGAGGTTGCACAATGATAGTACACACAGTCCTCTAATTACCCATCTGTCAACATGCATACCATATGGTATACAACAGCATGCAGTGCAGCTATAGTCAATCCATGCTAGCAACAGTATACATGTGTGTGAGGCATGGCCTGTGTTAGTAGATGATACCCCTTCCCCTGGGGAACACTGCACCCATGTACACAGTTTTGCTGTGCACCTGTTATGCACCCTGCCATGTGCTGTTCACCACAACTCACAGGGGTACATCCCATTGCTGAATGTGTAGTACTGTGTCAGTTATGTCAGCTGTAATGCTCACAGACCCTATGTTTTCCAGCAAAACATACCTGGGATGATGTATGGTCATATATCAGTTGTGAATGCTTGATGTGAGGTTTACAGCTCTCAACAGTAGCAGACCGCATATGAACAATCTAATAGTATTACACTGGCAACTGCTAGATCATACCGTGGCTATGGGGAGTCTACACATGCTTATTGATGTGATGCACCATTCCTTGATCTGCAATGGGACAACATTGCTACATATATTAACAGTACATGAGCCTGATATGTGCCATATGTCCTGTACATCCACATGCAGTGTCTACTAAAGGTGTTAGGTTTGCGGATGCTAACCGCATTGCATACAGTCATGTGTGTGCCTATGTGTGCACATGATTATCATGATGTTTTGTTGCACCCATTGTTATGTGTACTACAGCAGTCATTATTCCTGTCAAGGGTATACTAGTATGGCCTATCTGCATTTGCTTGTGTATGGTCAGTCTGCCATACACATGTTCCCCAACTCTGGATGATTGCAAGGGCTACTCATATGCACACCCCTTGGTGTTCACACACTGCCATCACTATTTATGTGGGTGCAGTTATGTCTGCAACAGTTACTGACCCAGTCTGTGTGCAGATACAGCCATTCTTACCATCCTTATGGCTCCCTGCTGCTGTGCACTGGTGTGTCATGCTGACACCCCCCACCTTCAGGGTTTTTGTAGATGCTTGACAAGTATGGGATACACATGTGTGTCAGTTTGCAGTTTCCCATACACTGAACAGCACATGTTACAGCCAAGTCCCAGTTAATAATGTGAACCACACTAATACATTATGCCATAGTGTATATATGTAGCAGTTGCCATTGTAATACTGGTATATAAACTGTTGGTGCACTGTACAGGGGTGATGTTTCACACATGTCCCTACCGTAGTCTGTGTGTGCCACCATTATGTAAATCCTTGTGGACAAATTTCACGACAGGATGTTACTTATCCCTCAGATGTCTGACATACCTTTCCAGTACCCCATCATAGTCACCACTGTGATGCAGTGCATGTAATAGCAACAATACATGAACATGTACAGCATGCATTAAGGGCAGGTGTGTTAGACATGTGCATGGCATATACCATAGCCAGTACATGCCCGGTGTATTGGCAAGCATCAACATAAACCATACTCACCAGCTACAGGCTGCTGCCATGATGGTATACCAGAGGGACCTGCATAAAAGTGTGAGAGATGCAATGTTAGTAGCCACAGTTGTGGCATTGCTACTGGGTGGGTGCAGCATTAGAGTACATTAACAGTACAAGTCCACAATACTAGCACATGCACATCTGTTTATTACTACTATGCATGAACAAACAATAGTTATGACATATCAGATATGCATGCTCTATAAGGTAGAGATACCGATAGCTTTGAAGAGGATGAAGAATGGAAAGGCTGTTGGTCCAGATGACGTACCTGTGCAAGCTTGGATGTGTTTAGGGGAAATGGCAGTGACATGATTAACCAGATTGTTTGATGTAATCTTGGAATGTGAGAGGATACCTGAGAAGTGGAGGAAAGGTGTTTTGGTACTGAATTATACAAATAAGTGTGATGTGCAGAGCTGTAGTAACTACAGAGGGGTAATATTGATCATTCACAGCATGAAATTATTGGAAAGAGTAGTGGAAGCTGGTTTAAGAAGGGAAGTGATTATTAGTGATCAGCAGTACAGTTTAATTCCAAGAAAGAACACTACAGATGCGATGTTTGCTCTGAGACTGTTGATGTAGAAGTACAGGGAAGGTTAGAAGGAGTTGCGTTGTGTCTTTCTGGACTTATAGAAAGCATATGCCAGGGTGCCTAGACAGGAGTTGTGATGCAGTGGGAGTGACAGATGCATTTAAGGTGGAGGCGGGATTACATCAAGGATCAGCTCTGAGCCCTTTCTTATTTGCAGTGGTGATGGACAAGTTGACAGCCGAGATCAGACAGGAGTCCCCGTGGACTATGATGTTTGAAGATGACATTATGATATGTAGTGAGAGTAGGGAACAGGTTGAGGGGACCCTGGAGAGGTGGAGACATGCTCTAGAGAGGACAGGAATGAAGGTCAGCTGGACTATGACAGCATATATGTGTGTGTGAATGAGAGGGGGGGATAGAGGAATGGTGAGGATGCAGGGAGTAGAATTGGTAAAGGTGTATGAGTTCATATACTTGGCATCAACAGTTCAGAGTAATGGCGAGTGTGGTAGAGAGGTGAAGAAGAGAGTACAGGCAGGGTGAAGTTGGTGGGGACGTGTGTCAGGAGTGATTTGTGACAGATAAGTACTAGAAAGAGTGAAAGGGGAGGTCTACAAGAGGGTAGTGAGACCAGCTATGTTATATGGTTTGTAGACAGTGCATTGACAAACAGCCAGGAGTTAGTGGCATTGACAAACAGCCAGGTGTCAGAGCTGAATGTGGCAGAGTTAAAGATGTTAAGACTTGCACTGGGTGCGACGAGGGTAGGCAGGATTAGGAATAAGTATATTAGACAGTCAGCCCAGGTTGGACATTTTGGAGACAAAGCCAAAGAGGCGGAATTGCATTGGTTTGGACATGTGTTGAGGAGGGTTGCTGAGTATATTGGGAATAGTATTCTAAGGATGAAGCTGCTAGGTAAGAGGAGAAGATAAAGGCCTAAGGAAAGGTTTATGGATGTGTTGAGAGAGGACATGCAGGTGGTTGGTGTGACAGAGCAAGATGCAGTGGACAGGAAAAAATGGAAACAGGTGATCCACTGTGGTGACCCCTAACTGGGAAAAGCCAAAAGAAGACGAATATTCTCCACCTATACAGATATAGATGCATATGCAAATGTGGTCTAATAATGTTTCTTGTGGTCTTACCTGCATGCTTCTCAGCTGGTGTGTGGGTAACACCTACCTCCAAAATGCTGTCTGACACTTGTTGTACATTGGTATGGGAAGGTGCCCTGAAGCTGCTGAGGAGCTCTTCCACATGTGTCAGGGGGGATGGGTTGCATGACCCCCCCCCCATTTTTGCGAGGTGATTCCCACATACTGCAGCAGCATGCCTGCGGGCATTGCAAAGCAGATCAGAGCAATGATGCCGGACCTGCTCATAACTTTGGCTATGGTGTCCAACATCGTTGACCCTGTGGGCAAGTTTGTTCGACAGGGAGGTCTTCTCCTGCTGCTCATGTGCATGCCTGCCAAACAGTAACACATAGTGATTGCTGAGGTAGCTGAGGATGATCTCCATTTCCTCTGTGTAATATGATGGAAGCTGTCCTAAGGACATCTTGCTGAAAGACATAAAGATGGACACAGGTCTCAGGAAATCATACAGCAAGGTTACCATAGTTCTTAATACAAATTTCTGCCCACCCCCAAATCTGCAACAACAAACTATTCACACAACTCAATATGTATGGCACACCTAAGCTAACATTGGGATATATATGTACTGTATTGTAACACACTTTGTGTTATGTGTCTGTGGCCATGTTACCTGTGGGCACTATCTTTGCTGGTGTGTTACAGACTACTCACCTGCATGGCATGGTCAGGGACACTATGGTTCCATATATGCATGTGGTATTCTTGCTATGTGATTGCTGCACATCTGACATTCTGTGTTATTGGGAATATCTATGCATGCTTTTAGACATGTTCGGGGATTGTGTAGAATATTACTACCCACATATGTTCTATAGTAGTGACACAGTAGCATGTCTATTGGATATTTGGCAGCAGAGCCACCTCTCCAACCTCATTTGGTCATGTTACCAGGCCACATCACACATGTGACCCACCCTGGGGCCTTCTCAACTACTGGTCTGCACTACCTTCAGGTGGAAACTCCTCAGGGGGGTGGTGTCTCCACTGGGGACACGCCCAGACATGATCCTGTAACCCATGGTCAGATCTAGGGTTTGGGGCATAGAGAGCTACACACAAACTAGGGTATATGCTACAGCACCTTGAGGCCTTCAGTACACACTCACAGGGTCCACATGCTATTCCTGCTCAGCTTCCAGCCAAGGCACCTTCAGGTCAGTGCAACTGCTGTTGTGACTGGCAATGGGTGGGAGCCTTGGTCCCATTGTTTCCATATGGGGGCTCATGTAGCTTCCACATTGCAGATGACACTCACCATCCAAGGTGTTTACCCACCACACGTGTCACATACCACCCCTGTAGGGTCTGTTTTCTATCTACCAACCCAACCCACCTCCACAAATATATATGCTATCCTTACCCAGATTCACAATCCCACCTTCACAGATATGTACAATGTGGTCCCAAAAATGGGTTCACAAGTGACATACCTGTCCATGTTGCACACATTTACTGCAGTATATTTGTGTGGATTGATATGTGTGATATCAACTCTCATATAGCATGTAGCGCAGTGATGCAAAATATATAGGGCATGTATATATATATATATATATATATATATATATATATATATATATATATATATATATATATATATATATACACATATGTGTGTGTGTTTGTATATATGTAAACAAAGATATGTATATATCTCTATATATGTGTGGATTTATATTATGTTGTATATATGTGTTTATATATACATGTAGGTGTCTGTATATCTGCAGACATACATGTGTGTATATATATATATATATATATATATATATATATATATATATATATATATATATATATATATATATATATATATATATATATATATATATATATATATATATATATATATATATATATATATATATATATATATATATATATATATATATATATATATATACACACAAATACCTCTACATACATGTATATGTATGTATATATGTATATATATATATCATATATATATAATATCTATATATCTGTATATATATCTACTTGTATAGATATCTATATATATATATATATATATATATATATATATATATATATATATATATACATATACATATGTGTGTGTGTGTGTGTGTGTGTGTGTGTGTGTGTGTGTGTGTATATACATATATACATATATATATATATATATATATATATATATGTATATATATATATATATATATATATATATATATATATATATATATATATATATATATATATATATATATATATATATATATATATATATATATATATATCTCTGGCTCTCCTTTCTGCACAACTGGAGTGTTCTGCCTTGCTACAACACAGTCAGGTGCCACATATGGACACAGCCTAACATTAGTAGGTATATATACGGACAGATTGCAGGTAAACCTATTACACACCTATGGTATTTCAGCATGCTACATTACACATTAACCTGAGTATCCTGCAATTGTTGGGCTCTGGAGCCCACTTATTCATCATTATGCCATTACCTCCACCACTGGCTATTGGCTGCACTACTAGACATGTTTTCCATTACACAACAGACACTATGATGGCATACATCTTGTCAGTCAGTGCTGCTCTGCACAGTCAATGGGTATGGCGCACCACCCACAGGGACAGACTCTAGTGTCCATAGCATTTGTTCAGCTGAATATCATTACCCCGACAACACCGGCTGGCACATATAAATCATTCAACATCATCTATCCCATTATTATGGCCCAAGTACTACAATCAATTATATGCCTATATACTTCACATACCTGTTGTGTGAGTGATGTCTGTTCAAAACTTTCTTTTTATTCCTGGCCTTAGCCTACAGCTATTTTTATTTATTGATTGAGATTCTCTCTCTCTCTCTCTCTCTCTCTCTCTCTTCCTCTCTCCTGTAGCTGGAATGAGCTGTTTTGAATAGATTGCAGCATGGCTTTTGTATGTGAAGCACATGATCAGATGATGGACTCTGAACCAGTCAGTGTCCTCCACTTCGACCTGCATACAGCATGTTGTGTAGTGCTTCCATTTACCACTGTCATGGCAACACACTACAATAAATCCCTATATAATTTGGGCGTGGTCCCTTTACCTTTCCTGTGTGGTGGACATCCTACATGCATGTGGGCAGAAGTGTTACAGACAGCAGGTAGCAATACCTCTCAGAAGAGGACTTGCAGTCTCAGGGCTGCTACATATTTGTATAAGATTCCAGAACTACAGACAGAGTGTAAGCAGTGTTGATATAGGCATTGTATAGCACCCGTTTTGCAGGGTTTGTGTGTAAATACTAGTTTAACATGGACTTTAGTCTGTCTGCATAGCTCTCAATTGTAGGCCTATGTTTTGTCTGTCCACCACACAGGTCTTGTGTCAGATATATCACTGGCAGTGTGTGTGTGTTGAGTGCTATCAGTAGGTGGCTACATCCATTTGTGTTTCTGACTTCATATTCCTGTCAAAGGGTATGTTGCAGACTACCCTGTGACAACAGCAACTTGCTCAGGGTATGGCAACACTATTTCACATATGGGCCGGTGTACCAGCTTCTGTCTTCCATCGACATACCTGGCTTTGTCAATATGACATGTAGTAAGGGGTTATTATGTGGTGGCCAGTGAATATGTCATGCTGCCATTCCCACCATCATTCCAGTGCTGTTGGGGTCCCCACACATATTGTGGGGTAGGGTCCATATATATGTAGCCTCCGTCTGCACAACACGTGTGCCCCTCTGCAGTGTAGAAGTCAGTGTATGTAACAGTGTTATATGCCCCTGTAAGTCAGTCTAGGGGGGCACCATAATTAACCTAGGGTGTTACAACATGTGAGGTATATCAGTAGTAAGCTGGCTTAAGGTATATAGCTGTACATTAGAATAAATTCCACCTTGTGAACATCACTGGCCTACTGATTACTGCCATACAGCCTTTTCTGTTTGTCACTTTTGTCAATTCAATTGTGATGGTTTCAGTTAGGCATTGTTATGTAACATATACATCCCATTGTGTCAACTTAGGTATTTTCCCCCTAGGAATTGGGAACAGAGTGTAATTAGAGGCTGATGGGCTATACATCTGCATTACTTAATGTTGATTGATTGTTATCCTGTGGCTCATTCCGTATTTACTGTTGTAGTACTTGAAGGCCTTGGCCTGGATAGCAACATATGTTATGCTTTCAGATTACTATTTTAAATGATCTGTTTGATAGTTACATTAATGTGTAAATGACTTGGCATATAGAACTGTAATAGTACACAAATAACCTTTAAAACATATGCAAACCTGTGTCTGGTGTTACATCCTTTGACTTCTCTGTGGGTATACGTTTCAGGCAACAATTGTCTTTTGTATGGGTGAGTCATACAATGTCCATCTGATGAGGTTGCAACTGTAGGGATACTGGCTGTTCAGGGTGGTAAATATGTATCTTCCTAGACATACTTCTGTGTGTGCATGTGTAGTTATGTCTATATATATATATATATATATATATATATATATATATATATATATATATATATATATATATGAGTCCGACATCATCGACCGTTCATATTATCGACATGTCAGGTATGCGATCTTCCCCCTTACAAGACCCATGTTAGCACTTGTTTCTGTGTTGACACGATTAGGGTGTTACGTGACTCTGTACAATCTACCTTAACACAGAAACAAGTGCTAACATGGGTTCTGTAAGGGGGAAGATCGCATACCTGACATGTCGATAATATGAACGGTCGATGATGTCGTGTCGAAGAAGTGAGTGTCGTTCTTATGAACTGTCGACGAACTCATATGGATCCATATATATATATATATATATATATATATATATATATATATATATATATATATATATACATATATACATATCTGCATGCCTTTGTGTTTGTGTATGTATCTTAAGGAATGTTTATTGTTTACACATTGTACATTCAGTGTGGCAGTCAGACTGTACTGTATGATATGTTATCAAAACCAGCCTCCTATCATACAGGTGGCATGGCTGGGGGGGGGGGGTATCGTTATGTGTAAGACATATGTTGCTTGAGCCCCCTCACCACCATTTACGGTGCCTGTGGGCATTTATGTCTTTGTTATATGCTCTATTATATCTAGAGATATATAGCTGTATACACACACACACACACACACACATATATATATATATACATACACATATATATATATTGCTGTATATCTATATATATATATATATATATATATATATATATATATATATATATATATGCATATGTATATGTCTATATGTACATATTTATATATATATATGTGTGTAATATAGAGAGAGAAAGGTATATATCTATTTAGTTATCAATATATATACACACACACACACACACACACACACACACACACACACACACACACACACACATACATCTACATGTATAAATACATTTCCTGTGCTGTTGAATGATATTGCTGGATGCTGTTTGTGAAAACTGCAGAGTTATATATGTCTGCCATGGCTTAGTGGTAATTCACATTTGCTATGGTGTGCAAGCTCCTGAGTTCAAGCTTAGCAGAGGCTGTTTATTTTGTTGCTGGGCAGAACAAGGGCCATTGGATACAGAGTGGTTAAGGCACTTTTAAGCAGTTGTAAGAGGGTTTGCATGGGTTTGCGAGACGGTAAGCAGTGCTAACTTTCGGTTACAGTTTCTAACACTCTGTTAGCTTCTAAATTGCTTAACCTGAGTAGGCATTGCTTTCCCCCACATAAACAGGCTTAAACCTGCTCACTGCTGCTTAAAAGTGCTTACTCCCGAGCTAATTTTTTTAAAAAAAAGAAAAAGGGGAAAGTGGTGAAAAAGGGGCACAAAGAGGGAAAGACAGTAGGGAAAATAACCAGGGATGTACATGAAGGGTATAGGGAAGTTCCAGAGCTGCCCATTTCTTCAACAGCAACAGCTGTGCATATACACTGAATTTGGAGGTAGATCTGGACACTCAAACCCCTGGGAGGAGTTGAAGACAACAATAATTTGTTGCGATGCAAATTAGACCAGATTACATGTGTCCAGTGGACATTTTGTGAAATGGACAGCTATGTGTTGGGCAAAATGTTTTTGTCGGAACAGATTGCCCTTTTTTTTGTTGTCAGTTGAGAGTGGGATGTTGGGGAGGGGTAGTAGGTATATTTGGGAAGGTAGGTTGGGTAGGTTAATAGACAAGACAAACAAGTCACATACAGGGGTGGTATATGACACATGTGGGTGGTAAACACCTTGGATGGGGAGAGGTGTTTGGAAGTCGTAAGCCCATGAGCCTCCAAATGGAAACAGTGGGATTGCGGTCCCCACCCATGGGCAGTCACCAAGACACCTTCACAGCCCCAAGGGTGGCTGTGTTCGGGGCTGAGTAGGAGGGGCAGGCTCACCCTCTAATTGCACCACGCGTCCCTCAAGCTGGCATAACCGGTCTCAAATCTCCCTGTCAAGCTCCCTATGTACCACGGCCTGGACCTGATGGCAGGTGACAGGTACCTCTCCTACCCCGCTCCAAGGAGGGCCAAGCCCCATCCCCTGCAGTGGTTCCACCCAAAGGTGGTGCAGGGCCAACAGAGGAGGAAGTCCCAGGCTGGGCCCCCGACGTGCTGGTGCCAGGTGCCATGGCCAGTTGAGGTTGGACAGGTGGGTCCACTGGGACTGGCCTTTCCATATGAGCTATGGTGTTGCAGTTTTAAGCATGATATGGGATAGTAATAGTCAAAAGCATTCAGGCTTAGTTATAACAGCATACATAGGTATTCCCATTAACCCAAGACACCAGATTTACAACAGTTGCAGAGCAAGCAGAACACATGCATATATGGGACAATAGTGGCCATTACAACAGCATGCAGGTTTCATTGATGGCAACAGGCCACCAGTATGGGGGTAATTTAACATGGCAGATGCATAGAACGAAATGTGAATATTTGTAAACCAATAGAACATATGTACCAACAAAAGTATGGGGTGTACATGTACCCATTGAGGGTGAGGGTGAGAGAGAGAGGTCAATTAACAAATAACCATTGTCCTAAACTAGAGTCCTATTTGTTACTTGCATATAAATGTACACCACATCAAAGGTTTGATAACATACACATAACAGTGTTTGTCTGAAAAACATAAAACTGTTTAATGACTATTGTTAAATGTACCTGTCTGTAGACTATACCTATGAGTATCTGTTGCTTATACCTATAAGTGTCAATAACTAGATACCCTTATGGATCTAGATGAGATATGTACCCATGTGTCTTTATATACTGTAAAAATTGTCTCTTTGGAGCTTTGCTTGGTGTCCTTATGTACTGTAAAAATTGTCTCTTTGGAACTTTTCTCCCCGGGCCTCCACTGAAAATGGACATGTATCCAGCTGGACTATCCCAGTTAACAAATGTAAAATAAATAAAAAATAAATAAATAATATATCCCAGTAGTTTTCACAACTTTCTTAGTCACTGCAATGATCTGCCCCTGACATGTATTATTACACTACAAAATGGCCTTACTTTGTACAATGGTATGTTTGTAGATTAGTATATACGTGGACTGTGTCTTACGTATAGTCTACACCTCTTACCTGTTATAGCTGTTGAGAAAATCATTGTTAACATACCTGACAAATTCTACACATACTCCCAGATGCCATGCTTGTAGACAAGTATATGAGTGAACTGTGTTGCAACTACAGTCTACACCTCTTAACTGTTATAGCTTTGGGAAAATCATTGTTAACACTATCTGACAAATTCTACACATACTCATAGATACCATACTTGTAGACAAGTATATGAGTGAACTGTGTTGTAACTACAGTCTACACCGCTTACCTATTATAGCTGTTGAGAAAATCATTGTTAACATACCTGACAAATTCTACACATACTCCCGGATGCCATGCTTGTAGACAAGTATATGAGTGAACTGTTTTCTAACTACAGTCTACACCTCTTACCTGTTATAGCTGTTGAGAAAATCATTGTTAACACTACCAGAGAAATTCTACACATACTTCCAGATGCCATGCTTGTAGACAAGTCTGTCTGATAATAACTGATGTCCTACTCACCAGGCTGAACAAGGAGAAAATGACAGTGATCTGCCTGTTGGGTGCCAGGATCCACCACATAACTCATGCACTCAAGTCACTACACAACAAGTACAACTATGACTCTATCATTGTCTATGTTGGAGTGAATGACTTGAGACGTACCTCCCTGGACTACATGAAAAGAGACATGGAAGAGCTCTTGGATCATGTGGCCTAGGCAAGTATGTCCCTAGTCCTGAGTAGCATCCTGCCTTCGCCCAGAATGATACCACAATATAAGGGCAAAATGACTGACATCAACAATTGGCTAAGCTTCTGGTGTCATTCAAAGGGGATACAGTATCTGTCCCCTGGGACGACATGATCGACAGACCATGATGCTTTGCCAGAGATGGTCTGCACCTGTCGCCCTTGGGATTCAGGTTACTGGCTAAGACTCTTGCCACCCCTATAGTGCCTTTTTTAGGCAAAGTTCAAAGGACAAAACCACCACCATAACAGGTACAAGCATGCAAAATCTGAAGATAAGGCTACTCAATGCTAGAAGTCTAAACCTCAAAATGCACTCTCTCGAGGCACACCTAAAAATGGAGAACATAGATATCTGTGCAGTAACTGAGACCTGGTTCAAGGCTCCATAGAGCACCCCTGCAATACCAGGCTACAACTCTTACCACACTTTTTGGCCACCAAACCCGAATCGAAACACTAAAGGTGGAGGATTGTCCATATTCACTAAGGATATTCACACCACCAGATTAGTTGCCCATCACAATGCATCTGAAATTCTCCAGGTGCAACTAACACTAAGTAAGACTGCAATCCAAATTGTAGCTTGCTGCAGATCCCCCACAATGCCCCAAGATTCTCACTACACCTTTCTAAACATACTGGAAAATATTAATATAAAAGCAAATACCCTAATACTGGGTGTTTTCAACTACCCTGCCATTAACTGGGAAAACTATTTGTGTGCCAACACCTTTGCCCAACGGTTCTTGGAATTCATAAATTCTAATGCCCTGGATCAACTAATCCATAGTCCCTCCAGGGCTTTCAATATCCTAGATCTGGTCATTACCAACATGGGAAATCGATGCTCCACACCTATGGTCACCCGCTCGTTGGTCAGGTCAGACCATAAGCTAATCACCCTTAACATCCACATCCCAACCCCACCCCCAGTCAGGAAACCTCCATAAAAAACTTCTCCAAAGCCAACTTCATGCTACTCAAGTCAGAAGTTACAAACTTCATGACACCCATGCAAACTGGAACTGAAAGTTCAACTGCTGAGTCCTACACTAAGGCATTGTATGAGCACATCCACTCATGCATGAATCATGCCATCCCAAATAGAACCAAGATGTTCTCCTCCAAAAAAAGAAAGCCAATCTGGTGGTCCCCTGCCATAAACAAACTTTACAACAAAAGGAAGAATGTTGCAGAAAAGAGGAAAATCCCAGGATGCAAAAAAACTCCCTTACCAGCCTCAGTAAGAAGCTGAGATGGGTCTATATCATGCCATTGAAAACTCATTTCACTGAAGCTTGATTCATTGACACATATTCACTGAAAGCTCACTTCACTGAAAACCCAATTCACTGAAAGCTCACTTCACTGAAAACACATTTCACTGAAACTTATTTTGTTGAAAGGTATATATGGCCTATTCCCCACTGTTGTGTGATTCTGGAGTTAGTATATAAAGTAAGGGGGGTGTGGGAGGCACAGCCCCCCACATTCGGGGGGTGTGGGGGCAACCCACCCCCACATAAATTGGTTATATGTTGTCTTCTGGAAGAATTTTTTCATTACGCTTGTAAGTATCCATCTATATGCTTTAAAATATTTACAATATGTGGGGGGCTATGCCCCCACACCCCCAATGTGTGGGGCTGTGCCCCCACACCCCCCTTACTTATATACTAACTCCAGCATCACATAACAGTGGGGAAAAGGCCATATATATCTTTCAACAAAATGAGTTTCAGTGAAATGGGTTTTCAATGAAGTGAGCTTTCAGTGAATTGGGTTTTCAGTGAAGTGAGCTTTCAGTGAATATGTGTCAGTGAATTAAGCTTCAATTAAATGAGTTTTTAATGAAATAATATAGACCCACTGAGATCCCTCATAAAACCCTCCAAAGCTAGTTACAAAAATAAAATTTCCAAAGATTCCAAAGACAACCACAAGACATTCTACAACTATGTCAAGAATCTAAATGGCAATGCTCAGATCTGCTCTGAGCTACAACACAATGACATTAAATATACTGATCCCAAGGATATTGCCAATATCCTGGCAGATCGATTCAGTGCCAACTTCACCCCTCTCTCACCTCCTAAATGGCCCATCTCAATACTGGAAGATTACCAAATTCCAGTAATAACAGCCACACAGGTAAAAAAAACACTCTCCAAAGCTAAGAATACAGCATCCATGGGACCAGATGACATCCCAGGGTGTGTACTACATGAACTACAAAATGAACTGGCACCTCCTCTAAGTGTCATGTTTAATCATACCCTCACCTCTGGCTTCATGCCCTCTGAGTGGCGCACAGCTACAGTTATTCCACTCTACAAGAGGGGATCCACCTTGGATCCCAGGAACTACTGCCCCATCAGTCTGAAGAGCCTGATCTGCAAGGCCATGGAACGTATTATCATGGAATTTATAAAGAAAGACATTGGCAACCTTAAAACACTGGACCCCACCCAGTTTGGGTTTGTGAAGGGACAATCTTGTCTCCTGAACCTGAATGACTTCTTTGAATCAGTTTCCAGAGCTGTGGACAAGGGTAAGACAGTCCACACAGCCTATCTGGACCTCACCAAGACTTTTGACACCATCCCCCACTCTGGAATCATAGATAAACTTAGTAAGCTGGGCATTAATCCCTACGTCACTCAATGGGTTGACAACTGGCTTACTGACAGAACCCACACTGTAAAAGTAGCTGACTCCAAATCCAGCTCCAGACAAGTGACAAGTGGAGTACTTCAGGGTTCATTCCTGGGACCTCTCTTGTTTGGCATCTACTTATCTGAAGTACAGAACAACACTAAGGTACTCTGGCTAACAAAGTTCACAGATGACTGCAAACTGGGAGCCATTATTGAATCCCCAAATGATGTTGATACTCTACAAAAGGGCCTTACAGAAACAGATGCTTGGTGCCAGAGCCATGGACTCAGGTTCAATGCCAAGAAATGTATAATTATCCCCTTTGAGAAAAAACACGTACCCATGAATTACCACATAGGTGGCAGTACACTAAACACCGAAAGTGTGATGAGACTTAGGGACACAGGTGGACAGTGGTCTCACCTTCAATAACCACATCAGCAGAAAAGTCAGGAAATCCTTCTATGTGGCACACCTCATCACTAAGGGCTTTTTATCCAGAAAAAAGGAGGGCATTGTCCCACTGTCCTCATCCCTCATTAGACCCATTATAGAATACAACTCCCCATTTGGTATGTACCTCTCAAGACTTCTGCAACAACTGGAAAGGCCACAGAAATACCTCACTAAAAGAATCACAGGCCTAAAGCAGATGCTCTATGCTGACTGCCTTAAAAAAACTCCAGCTATATTCTGTCGCATATCGTCTGCTCCGAGGCGATCTCTGCTTAACATACAAGGCCATGTCAAACCCAGAGCTGTTGGACATGCTACACTTAAAGAAATCCCAGTCCTTCAGAGCCACACACTCCAGGGATCTAAAACCTTGCCATCACAATAAACAAAACCTGCTGGAGGGATAGGTTCCTGACCCAGAGACTCCCCAGACTCTGGAATAGACTGCACATACATGTCAAGCAGAGTGCCTCTTTATCCCTCTTCAAAAGGGACCTTGATGATTGGATGGGAGAAAGGAAATTCACCCCAGGGATCACATCAGCTAGACAGGGGTCCAGTGAAGTAAACAGTGTGGGAAGAAACAGCCAGGGAAGTGTTATGGCTAGGCTTGTATAGGCCTACTTAATGAATATTATGAATCTATAATGCAGGTCTTTCATGGATATCAGTTGTCTTCCTTAGTAGTTCTTTGAAATTCAGCATTTGACCCCTGCTGCTAATAGTCTTTGTACTGGTAGTCCTCTTTTTATTTATTCTGTGTTAACTTCCTCAATTTCTCATATGCAAAATTCTCATGAACTCATGCCCCTCTCAAAAATGTGCCCTTCCAAATCCCACTTGCTTTCCCAAGATCTTCTTGGAACACTTGCAATCCCAGAAAATATATAACACCCCTGTTTCTGACTTCCCGTCCATGCAATCAATGTAGTCTGCATTCCTACCTTTTGTCAGAGTGTAAGGATTTACCTGTAAAAGATTCTTAGTTGATGATCTCATACTGCATATACCTTTTAGTCTTTTCCACCATTTTCTGTATTTTCGCATATATCTGCATGGGCCTTTTCAGCCTTTTACTCTCAGTCCAATACCTTATGAAAACTTTTTTTTCTGCATTTTATTGTCCACATTTTCTGAGTTCTGCATATATTATCTGTCCTCAATGAACCTTAAATATTCAACACTGCTCACATGGTAAATTTCTGTGCTTTCTTCCTTTCATTCCTGAGTCTCTTCATTTTCTCCTCACTTCTCATCAAATTCTAAGACCAAATAGTTGTACCACTCCTTCTCTGACAGTCAAAAGGGTATAATTATATCCATTGCTGTTGTAATTGCAGTTGTTCCCTCGGTTAGCTTTTACAGAAACTACTCTCCTGCTTTGAATCTGTGTATAGTTAAACTGTCAAGAAGTTAAATGCTTTTCATCCAACCATTTTCCTCCAACAAAGATTGCTCCCTCCTAACTCCCCAACTCACTCCATCCTGCACATTTATCACATTCTTTTCCCAGAAGTCATACCTTTCTGTTTACTCCCCTTTCTTCTAATTAAAATTTCTTTCTCACCTGACCTCTGAATCACTGTATGATTTTATTTACTTACTGTGTTTGTTTTCTAGGATGGTCTGACTGAACCATGTATGACCCCTTTTCAGCAGTGGCATGAGAAGAAAAGTTCTAAAAAGTAAATAAAAATAGAGATAATAGTAAAAAACAGAGCAATAATAGTTACACACACACACTAAAGAAAACCCCATATATATGACAAGGTAAGCATTAAATAAGATAAATGTAGTGACTGTGCAGGCTAGCAAAAAGGAAAGCAAAGAAAGAGAAAAAGTTGTAGTAGGCCTACTCCTAAATAGAGAAGTTGTCAGGTGAGAGAGACAGAGTTAATATAACAGAAGAATAGGAGTAAATAAGAAAGAAATTACAGAAGGTTAATAGTCTGCAAAACAAGTGGACCTTGAGGGAGAGTACTGCTCAAGAACAGAATTAAGAGTGTAACTGGAACTTGTGTCTGGGAAGATGGGCATTATATAAGCAAGTTGTAAATGTGAAGGACAGAATTAGTTTGATAATTCATGCCAATTAAATTTTCTGTGAGCTAAGCAATGATGTGGTGAGTTAAGTGAACATGAAGCAAATCTGACTGTTGTTATAACACCGTTCCAGTTTATGTTTTAATGAAGCATAGATAAGAGCAAGCATACAGGATACTTGGTAAAAGTTGAGTAGTTGCATTGGTTTTATGAACGTGTGTAGTTAGAAATGATTATGACACAATCCATGTTGTGTGGATGTGAGCAAATCATCTGAGAGGATGCACTGAAGAATCTGATTGTACATACAACCACAAATATTCCCAGCTGTAGTGGCGCCTTCTTCTCTGTACCATCATGCTTGTACTTTTCATAAAACTGGCTATGCTTCTCTGCTACATTATCAGTCTCTAGTCTTCCTCAAATACTTGTCAAAAACCTTCCCTTACACATATGTGAACTTCTAAAGTGAACCCATCCCCTCTCCGTTTTCATCTCTGTCACACTGCATATTTCCTTTGCCATCTCACCTTTCTTATCACCAGTTCTAATCTACCTGTTTTATCCTTTGTCACTCAGTAGCCCGGCTCCTCATATTACTCTTTCTCTAGGACTCTCTCAGCTATGAACAATATATAGAGTTTAATAAGCATTTTGAAAGCATCCTAAAGCATCTCATCTTCTTCTGCAACCTACATTATACTCTCACTAATTGTTTCTCACTCTTTACTTTCTTCTGCGTTTTGTACTTCTAAGGTAGATATTTCCAATCATCACCACTAGTAATCCTTCCACTAACAGATTTCCATCTCTGCTGTTCTTGTTTTTTTTTTGTCACCTTCTACAATTCCAGAACCAGCTCCTTTTGGACATACTCATCTCTGTATTCCCTTCCTTCCCACATACCTCTCTGCAATTCCAATAAGGCACTTGCTAACAGTTCTACCATTGTACAATTTGCATCCTCTGCAGAACTTCTATTCTCATTATAGTATGTCACATCACTGTCTTAATTCCATACCATGCCCTCCTATCTCCTCTGTGTGTATTTCATTTTTTCTTAATATTTATTTTATTATCCCTCTTAGGGTGTCTATCAACTCTTTTCATACCCATCTGTGACTATCCGTGTCTATTATTAGTTTGACAGTTGAGTGTTTCAAAATATATATTCTGATATTCCTTGCTCAACAGACTATCAAATGTGTTAGTCTAAGTGAGACAATTCCTGATAAAAGAGAATTCCCCTTTTCCCAGCTGTCTTTTTATCCATAGGCTAGTCCCCCCCCCACACACACACACAAGCACACACCATCTATCTACTCAGAGCTTCCTTAATTGTTTTATTAAGCTCCATTTTTCTAAACTTCCTTTCCTTTTTTTCACACCATCATCACATTAATGTCTTCTCTAATGATTTTGCACTATCGCTTCTCCCCTGATTCCATTTTTAAAAATCCATCCATAACCTCTTTTCCCATTTTTTCACAATGTTGTTATAAAATTTCCTGTCATCCCTATTCAGTGCAAATATCTTATGTATACCCAATTTGGAGCCCCAGGTCTTGCTCTACCATATAATCCACCTTCATTCCTCACTCTTGTGTATTCATTCTAAAACCATCTGTTGCTCTGTCCTAAACAATATGGCAACTCCTGTTCCCCACCTTGCAATCAACCCCCCCTCAGATTTTTCTGGATGAACAGTTTACCACATTCTGTAATTTTTAGTTTTATTTCTCTGAGCAGCATCATGCCATTATTACACCTCCGCAATGTGCTGGATATCTTTTTTTTTTTTTTTTTTTACTTTTTATACAGTCAAGCACCCTTTATAGTCCATGCAATGGCACTTATCTATCTTCCTTTTTTATTTTACATCCTACCCTTGCCTCCATTTCAAATCATCCAAGTGACTTCACTTTCGCTGGACAGATCCTATGCTGAAGCTGATCGTTCTTTGGCACAGATTAGACTCCTACCCCCTCTAGTGAAAGCTGTTAGGAATGTGGCATGATTTAAACTGTCATATGCCATGTACTTGAGTATCTCTTCTCTTTTGTAATACCTCTTTTCATTACATCTGGTATCATAATATTACTCTTTTTGATCTCTGCTAAATAACAAGCTTGCTATCCTTCATCCTTTTTTAAATCTTCTTATATATAATCTCTACTTCCCCTTCTTTATTGAAAGTCTCAACTTTACCTTTTACATATTGATTATTCACTCAGTTACCAATCTTATCAATTTCCTCTTTCTAATATAACATGGAATGATTTATGATTACAGTTTTCCTCAGACCCATATATTTGGTGTCTTTACTTTGTATGGTTTTGCATTGATACACATCCAATATTGAATCATTGTGATCCTGTTCATGGCATTTCATAATATTTTCTTTACCTATTTGGGGTGTTTTTCTTGGGTCTATATTAGAACACTGAACATTCATAATGTCGAGTGTTCTAATATCGAACCCTAGCAATCGAAAATTCAAAACTTCGAACATTCGTAACAGCAAATTTTTTTCCTAGGGAAAAAATTGTTCGAAAACACATACACACAATACTAGTACACCAAACAAACAGCAATCCACACACATACATCTAAACTCTTCCACCTAACCCTACGCTAAACTATACATACACCACTAACTATCCACTTACCTTAACTCAAACCCTAACCCTAAGGTACGTCACTATCACGCAGTCACCTCACCCACGCCCTAAACCTAACTCACCTACCCCGCCCTAACCCTCACATGCACACAATCACACACTTAACTGACCCACGCCTTAACCCTAACTCGTCGAACCCGCCTTAACCCTCACGTCCACACAATCGCATTGTTACCTGAACCCGACCCATAACTTTCCACCAGAGCGCTGAAAATACTGAAGCAACAGAAATGGACAACCAAATTCTTTCCCTAGGAAAAATTTGGTTTTTGGTTTCTTTGATATTTTCAGCGTTAGCAGAAAACGGGTCGATATTAGAACACTCAACATTTTAAATGTTCGGTGTTCTAATATAGACCGTTTTTCTTGCATCTGTGTACTTTTTGTTTGTCTTGGCATTTTGTGATAACCCCTTCCTTATCAACATCAGACCCACTCATCATCTAAATTTCCTTTCTAATAGGGAAGCCCTGACTACCCTAAGGAGCTCACTGTTAATTTTTACTTGTATGTTCATCTGTGTCACCCTCATTTTCTCTATATAGTGGGGTTACTGGACCTTCTACTGCTTTGCTCTGGTTTCTTTACTTTTTATTACAGTGTATAAGTAAGAACATTATTTTATGTTACCTGACATTATCTTTAATGGTCCACTTTTTTCCATTGCTCTGTATCACTCAACTATGTGATATATCAGCCTGCACTTCAATTTAATGTTTCAATCCCTGCTACAATCTATGTAAAAATTGTTGTTTCAATTTTGTATTTCTTCTTGCAATGTAACAACTTATCTCTTAAGTTATGTATTAATTTTATACTTTATTGTACTTTTGCAACTTATATCTCATCTTTTGTTTTATACCATATCACAAGGTTCTTGCTGTCTATTTTTGCTTTTATTGCACTGGAGCTTTTCTCCTCGGGCCTCCACTGAAAATGGGCTTTTGGCTCGGTTGAACTAACCTGGTTAACAAATGTCAAATAAATAAAATAAATATCTATATATCAGTTTCTTTACTTCCCTTCTTGCCATTCAGACTAGGCTGTCTATTCACTCTTCAGTCACTTTGCCTCATAGTCTCATCTTCATACCTGTACTGTATTTCCAGACCTGCTGCACTCTAGTAAAACTCATTCTGACTGGCAGAAACATCTTCATACCTGTACTGTATTTCCAGACCTGCTGCACTCTAGTAAAACTCATTCTGACTGGCAGAAACATCTTCATACCTGTACTGTATTTCCAGACCTGCTGCACTCTAGTAAAACTCATTCTGACTGGCAGAATCATCTGAGTGATCATCCAGTCATATCCTTTCTTTACTTGTCCCACATTCCTTGTATGCAATGCTCTTGATTTATTCTTCTGTACTCCTGTAATAGCCACCACAAAGTAAGTTCCTTAAATATCAGTGTGCTTCTTTCTGAAACACGGCTCCTCTTTTTTATGTTCTAGCTCCAAGAACAGTCTTTTTTATTTTATTTTATTTTATTTTATGGATTGATTGTCTGTCTGTGGTTTCCTTCTTTTGCCATCATACCAGCATTCTTTTCTGTGGCTGATACTGCTTCCTTTCTCCTGTTGCCATTTTTTTTTTGCAATTTACAGTCCTAAGGCTGACATCACTTATCTTTTTGTTGGCTTATGCTGCCTTTGATGTAATTTGGTCTCCTTCTACTGCATTGTTCCAGGAAGCACAGATCTGGATTTGATGAAGTCTTCCTCAGCCTACAGTTTTATTATTTTCTGTCACTGTATTAAGGCTAACATGGCATACAGTCTGTGATTTTGTTGAGCATTTCCTTAGATAGGATTACTCAGAAAACACAAGTTTACAGTAACAATTATTCCCTGAATTGAGAATGCTTGTTATCTCTCTGTCTTCTGCTTTATTTCCCACTTATTGCATGCACTCTAGTTTGGGGTTCTTTGCAAGGTTAAACCTTTTTTTTTCAGCAGTGTTAGAAGAATGTCATTTAATTCTGCCTCCTCTACTGTTTATTTATTAGTAATAAACCAAGTACCCACTCACTGTTTGTGACATTGCCATAATATCAATATTCTGTTTCTGAGACCAGTTCTCTACATTATTTAATTTTGAATTCTACCAAAACATCTGCTTCTCCAGTCCAACTAGCTTAGTACTGACCTTTTGGATTTTAGTCAGCAGGACAGCTTTTCCTTCTTCAAGGTGTTGTCCTCTTGCTTTTAGGCCTGTCAGCTGTTGTCTATGCGCAGCCCTTACATAACCCAAATCCTCAGTTATTCTTGTTAGCTTCTGCTATAGAGCCAAAGATGCTTACCTTGTGTGGTCACTTTGAATGGATTTATTTGTTCCTGGGTAGTCTGTGATGCATTCAATGTTCCTTATGTTGACTATATTTCTTACATTAAATTCAGGTCCTTGTATGGAAATACAGTGTTGACTTGTGTGAGCTCCTGACCACTTCCACCCTTTCCCACACAAGCAATAATTGTTTCTACTTAAAGGCCTAGCATCCAAGCTGAGAAAATTTAGAAGTGTTGGGTCACTTCCACATGTATAAGGAAAACAAGAGTTATTTATATGACTTTTCCAGTCTTGCATTTGTCTTTCTGGTATATTTCTGCATTTAAAAAATGAAAAAATATAGCAAAAGCAGTAGAAAATACTTTGCAAGTCTACATTTAGGAACAAAACTGGTTAATAGGAAAAGGTCATAAAAGGTCTGCTTACATTGTGCCTAAGGCAGAAATATATGTTCCTTCCTGGATATATATTTGTGATTATCTCATGCCAATTAATAACTGCACATTCAATCAGAAATATTACTCTTTCAATCTATCTCAACTCCAGGTAAGCAGAACCAGCCAACCAACAACACAACAACAAGCACACAAATCATACTCACAATGCATGTACTAAAAATAACACCAACTCCACAAAGCAGCTACATCCAAGTAAATAACCTCACAGAAAACACATTCAACATTATTTTAATGGTCATAACAACAGAGAGGATAATGTCTGAGCGTCCGATCAGAATAATGTTGGATGTTAAGAAATTTGCATTGATGATGAAGAAAAGATGAGCAAAATTTAAATGAACAGAATATATCAGAATCTATTTGCTGGTGTTCATAGGTAAGTATTAGGCTATTTGTCCTTACGGACCATTTTAAGCTAGCCAGTTTCCCTTAGTGAGAATTACACTCTGAACCATTTGTCCCTAAGGCAAACACTTTAACCATTATCGGTACTGGATCCACAAAAAAAGACAAACTTGAAATGGATGCAGTAGTTCACAAATAAGTGTTAGTAAGCACTTAGTAAACTGAAAAAGCTTTAAGTGCTAAAATAAAATACACTTTTCGTCGCACAATGATGCACAACTTCCTCAGAAGACAATAACGGACTACTAATTACTCCTTTTATACAGTTTAACCACCATTTTCTAATTAAATGATAACAATAAATAAACGCTAAAAAAATATACTCATGCAAAATACTCATAAAAAATATACATGTGTTAATGCACAATTTGAGATTTATAAAAACATGGTTATCAACAGCAAGTGAATAAGTAAATAAATACTTTACACTAATCTAATTCATATATGTATAGTGTGTAAATAACATTACTGAGTGCACCAGGAACTTCTCATTAATAAAAATTATAAATAAAATAAATTTTATATATATAAAATTCATTTAAGTGAACCACAGAAATTTTTTAAAAACAATCATTTACATTATTCATTTTAAACACCTATGTGATATAGACATCAGTATTTTACCTAGATTCAAAATCAGATACTAATAACTATAGGTTCCAAATATTAAAATTGCTACCTGGATAATAATATAAATAATCTATTGATATAAGTTAATATAATATAATCACATTAAAGAACACATAAAAAATTAATAATTAATATTTAATATTTAATATTCAATATTTAATAATTAATAATTGATGTATAATATCTATTAATAATTACATCAAAATTCATGTCTCCATTTCTAAAATTATTAGAAGAACTACTAATTAAGTAAAGCAGCATTACTGGAATTGCTTCATAACCTATCGCTATAGTCAATATCAACAAATCATCTCTCCATATTTTTTAACCTCAACACACATTTAATGGAGGACATTTCATTAATTCCTGGGTATTTATTTGCACTAGTTCTTAACTGCCAAACTAATTCCTTTCTTTCCAATTTTAAAGGTTCATAGTTACTTCTTGGATCTTCATTTATTTGTTCTATAACTTTAAATTTAAAGCTGTGACCTTCATTTTCTAAGCAATGTCTAGCTAGTGCATTTTCCAACTTATGTCTACTAATACAATAGTTATGTTCATATATCCTATTCTGTTTTGCCTATATAGAAGGCTTTGTAAACCACTTGCTTGCTATTACAATTAAATTTATTCCTGATTTTGTAAGTTGTTCCATTAATCGTGAATGTGCAGCCCTGCATTAGTAAAAACTTTGAGATTTTTTATTTGTAGGATTTCTTTTAAGTTAGTCCCTCTCCTATATATTATTTTAGGTTTTTCTGGTACTAAAGTTCTCAGGTGGCTAACAGAGGAGAGCAATTCCCAGTTTTTTAGAACAATATTTAACCATTATGCCAATCCCCAATCCATGGTGCATGAGATATCTGGAACTATGAAATTACAGAGAAATTTTGTGGTTCATGGCTTGGTACAGTGAAGATATGTAATGTACCACACCACATACTCCTACATATCACATATTTTAATGTATCTTCTATTTCTTGGTGTTGCTATTTATCAAATAAGCTACTCACTGGCCTCAAAATACATGATGTTATTAACATCTATCATCAGCCCAAGCACAATGATGGGTTAAATATTGTTCATTATTAACAACTCTTCACCTTAAATATGGCTATTTGGCTATAGTTTGTACCATGATATTCATGGTATACCACCACCACCACCAGATTGGAGCAGAGTACACATTGTAAGTTATAGTGGACGCCTAATGCAACCACACTATATAAATGAGCAAATTCAGATTGTTTTATTTATTATAATTAAAATTCACTACTAGATGTCTTTAGAGCATGATCCTAACCTGATATCACCGCATCATATTTATTTTGCTAGTGGTCATAGCTTATCATGTGAGCAATGACTGAAATAAACCACATCATGGTTTAGATCAGCATATAAAATTCCATCACTAATTGTTCACTAGGGGTCTATTCAAAGACCCTTCTTTGAATTCCAGCTAATGGTTTGTATTAATAATTATAACTTATTGGTAGCCATTGATACGCTTTTTTTTGGTTCTTTTCATTTAGGTGATTACAAATATGCAAATAATTCCTTTAGAACTTGGATTAGAATACCATTTTGTTTCGTGGGGTAAAGAAGGACTACTTTGAAAACATGAGGTCAAGGAATATAAAGCACTGCAAATGCAAGAACTTTCAGAGTTTTAATCATTTTCTAGTAATGCCATCTAAATTGTTAACATTCGAGCATAGTTCTTTGGAAAGTCTGAGTTCTATTAAACTCAATTAAAGGACAGATGGTGCTGACGCAAACTAGTAAACTGTAAAAAAGCACCACAACCAGGCAAAAGCACGAACAATGAGAGGAGTCCACACGCTTGAAGCACTAGAAAGCACGAGCAGTTTAATAAATACACACATGTGCTGAATATTTTATTCAGTATTTTAAATTGTATTTTAATGCTATTTCAAGGTTCACCACTGCAGGGGGATATAACTGTATTTTTCATTTCTGCTAGGTTTTAAATACATTATATTAGTTATTATTCCTCATTTGATTGACAATTATTTACTTTTTTAGAGATTTTAGGGTTGTGGAAGTTCTATAATATTTATATAG
Organism: Protopterus annectens; assembly: GCF_019279795.1. Lineage (NCBI taxonomy): Eukaryota > Metazoa > Chordata > Ceratodontiformes > Protopteridae > Protopterus > Protopterus annectens. Next base: position 546,637,649 of record NC_056736.1, read on the forward strand.
TACATTGACTAATGTTTACAAATATTTAAGATGGTATATTTTTAATGTGTGTTTTAATTAATTCAAATGGTTCTCTCACTGTGATTGGTGGTTTTTAAATGGTTTTAAATGTGGGTGTGTATATATATATATATATATATATATATATATATATATATATATATATGACATTATGGTGATTATAGTTCATTTTCTGATGAAGCTGAAGACGAAAACGTTCTGTTTTACAACGTGCGTTAGTGTGTATTTATTAAACTGCTCGTGCTTTCTAGTGCTTCAAGCATGTGGACTCCTCTCATTGTTCGTGCTTTTGCCTGGTTGCGGTGCTTTTTTACAGTTTACTGAGTTCTATTAAACACTAGTGCTTTTCATTCCAAGTTCTCTGCTTGTACAAGGATGTGTATATATTCAGACACAAACAAGTAATAATGCCCTACAGGTTGGGTATTGCAGAGAATAATGGACTACCTATGGGTCCTCTGAAGCTCAATGGCACAGACAGAGGGCGATCCAACCCTAAAAATGTCTGTTTTTTCCCCTGTACACCTCACAGCAAGAGGTTCTCCCGTTCGATTCTTGGCTGGAGCGCCTTCTGTGTGGTGTCTGCATGTCCTCCCCGTGGTTGAGTGGAGTTCAAAAGACATGCATGAATGGGCATGCCTTTGTTAAAGGTTGGACATCGGGCTGCCACCTCGGCACTGTAAAAATCTACTGCCAATCATTAGCGGACCGGAGATCTGCTTAGGGGAACCCTAACCGGGAAAAGCCGAAAGAAGAAGAACAACTTCTAACCTGCATTACTGCACTTAGCAAATGGTCTATTTATTAGGATTGTCTGTATGTGTTTAATGTTAGTTTATAGCAATTTTTATATTTCTGATGTAAAATTGTTTTTCTGCCATATATAACTATTGCTGTAAGAAGTATTTTAATTTCATAATATGAAAGTTATCCAACTATAAAGCACATAATTCATAAATGCTGTTCTACACAAACACATATGCATACTTACAAAACCCACAGCCACACACCCCCTCACACATGTACTCACTTACATAAACACACAAAGACACAAACTCACACACATGCACATAAAGATAGACACTCCCATATACATAATCCGACACATGCACACACACACACACACACACACACACACACACACACACACACACACACACACACATGTACATATGCACATGTGCTGAGATATCCACTGCAGCAGCACTAATAAGATTTAATAATAATATTCCACTAGTGTTTATTCCTAGAACTGAAATGCTACTCTATCCAACTTATTGAATTTTAACAGTAAAAAATACAAGAGTAAATACAAAATACCACACAGTTATAGGCTCAAAATATCTTGATATAAATTATCCTGTTTCCTCCAGGCTCTTCAAACATTTTAACTTACCTCTTTGGAACATCTGTTATCCTGTGATGATTTATTATTATCAAAGCAATTTGCTAAGCTGGAAAGTAACTAACCACCCAGCATTCACACACACACACACACACACACACACACACACACAAAGATAAAGATGCAGCAGCAGACAGAGAGAGAGAGAGAGAGAGAGAGACAATCACAGTGGAAAAATGTAGATGTCCTCACACACACTCTCTCACACATCTTACACATACACACACACACACACACACACACACACACACACACACACACACACACACACACACACACACACACAAAGATAAAGATGCAGCAGCAGACAGAGAGAGAGAGAGAGAGAGAGACAATCACAGTGGAAAAATGTAGATGTCCTCACACACACTCTCTCACACACATGCGCACACACATACACACACACACACACACACACACACACACACACACACACACACACACACACACACACACACACACAAAGATAAAGATGCAGCAGCAGACAGAGAGAGAGAGAGAGAGAGAAAGAGACAATCACAGTGGAAAAATGTAGATGTCCTCACACACACTCTCTCACACACCACACATACACACAAATTCATATTGACCTGTAACACAGAATTCCACATCCAAATAATCCTGAAATAATCCAAGGTTTACCATTAAGAACTGAAAATTAAGAGAAGGAAAAGAAAAATCCAGTAAAGCAAATTTCACCCCTCCCCCCAAAAAAATCTGAGATCAGATTCTAAAGCATCTACAGTAATAAAAAGGAACAAAATGAAGAAATATGGTGCTATGTAATAAAACTACATCATGTTGCCCTGGACCCTGGGTGATTGCATCATAGCTGCAGCCAGACCAATAAATTGTTCGTAAAGAAACATGATGCCAATGGTTTAACGCATGCATACTGCTCTAAGGTATTTTGACTTTTTTTGGCTTTTCTGGTGGATCTATTTTAGAAATGTCCCATTCATAACAATCTGCCTGCATAGAAATGCTTCATAAAAAAGAATTCTGTGTGTGACACCAGCAAGAACATTTCAAGTTTATAAAACACCAAACATTTTAAAGTATATTGATCATGTTCTGAAGTAAGTATAATTCACAAACATTTGAAGTTGGATATAACCATCTTACCATATGCAGAACCAAGTTATAAAGTTGTTGGGTTAGGAAGTACATCATTTTTTTTCCCATTTCACTCTGTTGATGAGGATGGCCTCTACCTTTTTTTTTCTCAGAGATGAAAATCCCTGCCATGGCATCATGAAAGACCAAACGCTCAATGCTTCACTTCCTAAATGAATATATAAAGTACTGTATTTTCATGAAAAATGCATGAATTATAGTTACATACTTCCTATAAAGTCAATTCATCAACTAGTTCTTGCTAGTGAAACACCTCACACTGAAAATTAACCATGATTATGTAGTAGTCAAAAGACAATGGGCCAGATTCAGGAAGGCTTACACGGAGTTCAAGAGTAGTGTAAGCCTCCGTGTAAGCCTCCCGATTCAGGAACAGCCCAAATCTCCGTGTAAGAGACAGCTAACACGTCTCTTACACGGACTGGGCGTGGAAATGCTCAATACCTCATTTGCAGCTCAAAGATATGCAAATGAGGTATCTGAGCAATCCACGAAGCAGAAACCAGTCTGTGTAACGGATGTGTTAGCTGCAGAAATGTACTCAGCTGACAACTGAGTACATTTCTGCAAAATTAAAAACGGAGCTATGTCAGCTCCAAATAAAGGGTGCATTTGTTTCATTAAGCATGCCAATGGCCAAATATGTGGCCATTGGCATGAAAAAGTGTTGCAAAAATATGTAATATAACTTTTTTTTTTTCACGGGATTTTGAGGTTTAACTGCAGCGCACACCCGCACAAACGGGGTGCGCTACCTAAAACTAAAATCCGAAGCTTATAAGCCCACAATTGTGGGATTTATGTATTACATGGAATGTCAATGGAGGGACTTGCAGACCAAAAACAATATGGCCTCCGTTTAGTGGTAGTCAAGGGGGGGAAGCTCCGTGTAAGACATGTAACTAGTCATTACTAGGCAATCCTATGTAAATGAGGGTTACAATATTGAATCACACTGCCACATAGGTAATGAGCACTTTCTGAGTAGTGTAAGAGTTAGAGAAGGGGGAGGAACAGAGTAAGAGGTAGGTGACATCACGGGGGGGGGATACATACAAATGTACCAGATTGGAGGGCAATGTAAGGTGAAAGATGACAGACAGACTTCAGGGAGGGAGGTGTGTCCCAACAGAACACTAGGAAAGTCAAGAAATGGAAGGTTTACGCTATCCCTACACTCAAAGTTTCTTGATATACGTGCATGCGCGTGTGTGCGCGCGTGTAAGGCAGGTTCAACATGTGGGAGCATGTTGCAAACCGTTGTAAACGGTTTGCGCGGGCGTGCACGTGTGGAAGGCTGTGTGCGCGCGTTTTAACATGAATCAGCCTAGTTCACACCGTGTAAGGATGTGTGCGCGCGTTTAACACCGTGTAGGGATGTGTGCACGCGTTTAAGTGACTGTGAGCGTGCTTAAGCTGGTGTGCACATTGCTCCCCTGAGGAAACAGTGAGGAAACAGGAAACAACTAAAATACACGGAAACTGCCAGAGGATACTGCTGGAGTTAATTGGTGGAAACAATTGGAAGCAGGCAATTATACAGGCAGACTAGAAGCCCAACCCAGCACTTAAAACACTGCAAAGAGCAGTGCAGGGTGTTTCTCACAAGAGATCCTGCAAGAAAGTAAGCTATCAGAATTGAAAACTGAAAAAAGCTGAACTCAGAGCAGAAATGCTAGGGGCTGCCATAGCTGTTATAATCAGGCATAGGCGAATTGCTGAGGGTGGTGACAATGCAGATGCTGACAGACAACCCAGAGTGAGGAGAAGGAGAAGAGTATACAGGCCCAGGGTCACCTACCATGGGTTACATGAGCTGGAGATAGTAGAGCGCTACAGAGTGGACAGAGACCTTCTGCAGCAGATTGTTGAGCTGTGCAGGCCACATCTCACACACAGAACCAACAGAGGGAAACCCATCCCAGTGGAAACCAAGGTATGTGTTGGCCTAAGAATACTAGCAACAGGTACCTTCCAGAGACCAACTGGTGATATGATGGGGATATCACAGGCATCAGCCTCCAGGGTACTGCACCAGTTCCTGGATGCCATGTCAGCACATGTCGGTGATCATATATATGTCCCTAATGACCGTGAGGTTGTGGCCAGCAATATCGTCTCTTCCAGCAAATAGCGGGATACCCTGAGGTGCTGGGTGCAATAGACTGCATGATATGCATCAAAGCACCAGCTGGTGAGCGGGGTAGAGTCTACATTAACCGCAAGGGATACCCCTCCATCAACTGCCAGGTCATGTGTGATGCCCAGGGCATAATAATGAATGTGTGTGCTGGCTGCCCTGGGAGCTACCACGATTCCCACATCTGGCATCTGATGCAGCTGTACCAATCATTTGCCAGTGGGGACTTCCCACACGGACACCTAGTGGGGGATGCAGGTTATGCACTTGAGCCGTGGCTGATGACACCCATCAGAAATGCACACACACCTGAACAGGAATGCCATAATGAGGCACACGCACAAACACGTAATGTCATAGAGCGTGTGTTTGGGCTGCTCAAGTCATGGTTCCGGTGTCTGGACACATCTGGTGGAGCCTTGCAGTACACACCAACTACATGTACCCAAATGGTCATGATATGTGCTATGCTACATAATATGATCCTGCGGAAACAGCTGCAGCAGGACCAGCACAGGGCTGGGCCTAACATCCCCCCACCATTGCCAAGGCCACCACAGGCAGAGGGTGACTCGGAGGAGGAATAACCTGACCTTGTCCCAGTAGGCAGAAGGAGGCGTGTCCAGTATGCCCTGGCCTTGGCAAAGAGGCAACTCATAGCACATACACTTGGTCAGTAGGAACACTGGGACTGATACCCGCTCTGGCTCACTCATATAGTAACAGGGATGCCTAACATGACACAACCTGCTTCCAAACATGTACAGGGAGTGTAATATGTGCATCCGACAGAGGCAGCCCTGCAGCACCACCTGAGGCATGAATGCCATGTGTTAAGTAATGTAATACCATGTACCATATGCACACCTGAGGACCCAACTAACATCCACCCACACCAATCATAAACTACAAAAAACACAAACCTACCTCATAGGTACCACAAGCGATAGTAACCTAGATGTAATGCTACCCAATGCCAGAAGTATAAATGCGTGCAGTGTAAACACACAGTATAGAGAATGTAGATATCAGTGCTGTAATAGAAAACAGGGTCAAAGCCCACATCAGCACCCTGACACTACCAGGTCACACCTCTGTCCTAATAGCAGGAACTGCCCCAGGCCTACTCTGGCAACGTGAGTGTCAAACGAAATATTACTGTCAACCTGGGTGCCCAGGACCCTGATAACCTCTTCTGTGCTTAGAGGATTGCCACCTAGATGGGAACTAGGGGTAACCCTGTTGTTCCCGAAGGGTATGACTATGCATTGTTTAGCGTTTAACGTAAGGCCATGGCTCTGGCACCAGTTATCTGTGTCTATGAGACCCTTCTGAAGGATGTCTGTGTCAGATGGGTTTCCAACTATGCTGCCCAGTTTGCAGTCATCTTCAAACTTTGTCAGCCATAATCCTCCTGTGTTTGCTCGTACTTCTGAAAAGTAGATGCTGAACAAATGTGGGCCCAGAACTGAGCCCTGTGGGACACCACTTGTGACAGCTCTGGAGTGTGACATGGCACCAGCAACTTTGACCCTGTGTGTTCTGTCACTTAGCCAGTTTGCAACCCATGCTGTGATGTATGGGTTCACAATTAAGCTGGTGATATTTTCAATGATACCTGAGTGAGGTATTGTGTCAAAAGCCTTTGCCAGGTCAAGGTAGGCTGTGTGGACTGCCTTGCCCACGTCAATGGCCTGGGTGACTGTCTTGAAAAAGTCAACCAAGTTTAAAAGGCATGATCTGCCCTTGACAAAGCCAAACTGGATTGGATCCAATGTCTGCAAGTCCCCTATGTCTTCATTTATTATTCCCATTATGATCCTCTCCATAGCTTAGCAGAACAGGCTTGTCAAGCTGATGGGATGGTAGTTTCCGGGGTTGGTGGAGGCACCTCCTTTGTGAAGTGGGTCCACCATTGCCGTATGCCACTCCTTGGGCACATATCCTGAGGTGAGGCTACAGCTGCCCTAACTGCGGGTGTAATTACTCATTGAGTTCATGGAGCACACAACTGGGGACACCATCTGGTCCCATGGATAAAGTGTTTTCCGCCTTGGATAGAGCAGTTCTCACCCCAGCATTGGAGATGTTTGGGGGGCTACAATCCTCTGGTGTAGATACCCCTCCAGTTGGGGGGGGGAATCTGCACTGAACCTGTCAGCCAGTATGTTGGCAATGTCTGTAGGTTCAGTGATATTTACATCATTCCGAACTAATTCTGAGCATATCTGGGAGTTCCCTCCCAGGTTTCAAACATAGGTAAAAAAGGCCTCATGATTGTCCCTTGAGTCCTGAGTGGGTTTACTCTCAAAACTCGCCTTGGATGATTGTATGGGGGAACCCAGTGTTTTACTCACAATGAGCAGGGGTGTCTTCCCTTCTACGGATTTCGCTCTATCTTGTAGTAGCTCCTTCCTTTTGTTGTAGAACTTGTTTATGGCTAGGGTCCACCAGACTGGATGCTTGCCTGTGGTACAAAGAGTCTTTGTTTTGTTTGGGATTGCCTGATCCATGCAGTCCTGGAGGTGCTGGTAGAAGGCATTTGTAAGTGATACAGTGGCTTGGGTAATGGTGTCCGCTGACTTGGGGCCTTGAAAGAGACCACACCAGTCCTTAGAAATGTGAAGTTGGCATTTGAGAAGGTCTTCACTGATTGTTTTTCTGTCTGGGGTGTGGGTGGGATGTGGACTCCCACTGAGATTAGTCCATGATCTGATCTCACCAATGATGGGTATACTTCTGGTGTTGAACAGTGTGACCCCATGTTCGTGATGATGAGTTCTAGTATGTTGTCTCCACTTGTGGGGATGGTGACCAGTTGTTCCATGGCATTTGAGTGTATGAACTCTTGGAACCTTTGTGTTAGAGTGTTGTGGCTTGATTAGTGATCCCAGTCTATATTTGGATAGTTGGAATCACCCAGTAGGATGGTGTTTGGAGATACATTTATCCCCTTCAGTGTTTGCAGGACAGCTGTGTGAGGTACCTGAGTTTGAGAGGGTGGCATGTAACATGCTACAAACTGCAGAGCAGTCTTGCTTACAGTTACTGGCACCTGGATAGTCTCCGATGCATCGTGTTTTGCCACCAACCTTGAGGTGAGGGTGTCCTTGATGAATATGGACACCCACCCTCCTTTCTTGGTGTTGTCCGGATTCTGGTGCCGGAATGCATGATATGAGGTAACACCCGATAGTGCCGGGGTGCTGTCAGAAGCTGTGAACCAGGTTTCAGGCACAGCACAGACATCAATGTGCTACATACTGAGAAGGGCATCGAGTGTGTGCAGCTTGAGGTTGAGACCTCTGGCATTGAGCAGCATTACCCTTAGTGTCTTTCCTTTACTGTGTTCTAGGGTGGTAGGTGTAGAATCTGAATCTTGCATAAAAAAGGCACAATGGGGGTGGCAAGAGCATCAGCCGAAATCCGGAAGCCCAGGGGTGACAGGTGCAAGCCGTCCCTTGCAAATCAGCATGGCCTGTCCAGCATGTCATCCCAGGCAGACAGACATTGGACCCCCTTTGAATGACACCATAGTTTAAGCAAATTATTACAGCTAATCATCTTGTCTCTGTTTATTTGGCATCATACTTGGTGAAGGTAGGATAGTGCTCAAGGTCAGGGTCATACCTGCCTGGCCTACATAATCAGAGGGATCCTCTATGTCTCTTTCCATGTAGTCCAGGGAGGTACATCTCAGGTCGTTCACACCAGCATGGATAATGACTGGGTCAGACTTGTACTTGCAGTTGAGTGACCTGAGTGCTTGCATTATGTGGTGGATTCCAGTGCCCGATAGGCAGCTTACTGTGACCTCCTCCGTACTCGATCTGGTGAGTGGGACGTCAGTGTGTCTGACTATGGAGTCACCTATGACAAGTGTGTCTGGCATTGTGTTTGGCCTTAAGGGCTGTGACTGTTTGGCACACCGACTCTGTGGTCAATGTGTTGCATGTGCTGTGCCCTGTGGAGGCAGTTGTGTGAGTGTCTGCTGTGGTGGCCACTGCCGTTTTGGTAGAATTCTGATCAGAGCCTCTGAGTATGTCTTTGTGTGTCTATGTGTATGATATTAAGTTGTGATAGTGCCATGTGAGACTGGGTTTGTGATGTGTGTGGTTACCTTAACCTTCTCTCTGGTCTTGCTAGTCCTATGTTGAGAGAGCTCAGCCTCCACTTTGGCTATATAGTTGCATCTCTCACATGTATGTGTGTTTTATGGGAGAAGGAGAGGGTTGTCAGTGTGCATGAGGCAAGTGTAACATTGCCTCAATATTCCCAGGTTCACTAGCTGAGAAGGAGAGGACACTAGCAACTGATCCCTAGACATGTTAGAAGGAATAGACAAAACAATGTTGGAATACAGGGAGATATCAAGCCCCCAAAACCACATCATAGTGCTTGACTGACAATACCTACACATACACCAGTGTGTCATAGTGTCATAGTTTACTACTAGGCTATCTGCCCTAGTGCATGTATAAGCCTAGCCATAGTGATGTGGCTATTGCCACCCCTTATAGTGGTAATACGTGTACAGAATAGATTCCGAATATTGTGCCTCTGACTTAGTAGTGACACATTATGACCCCCTTACGTAATTGAATAACATGACTGTGCCTCTGTCTAGTCTGTGCCTCTGTCTCATATGCAGTTGTCCAGATGTCTCCTGAAGAGAGTCAGTGAGGGACTCTGTCAAACATGAACTGGGATACTCTGCTAGAGTGTGAGATGCCTCTGAGTTATGACTCTGTCCCTCCAGCATGTCCTATACATGTATGTGCTGAGGTTCAAATCCTCAGCTCTCATGGCTCTGGTGGATATGGATTGCTTGCAGTGGAGCATGTCCACCAAATCCTGATTGGACATGGTCTTGTATGTCAGGCATAGGTCACCTGTAAGTATGCGGTATGACACTGAATAAAGCTGGATTTCCTCTATTCTGGAAGCATATGACATGTGTTGAAGAACCCTGATCTTCATGGTAGGTACTTTTGGGGTCTCTCCAGCTGTTGCAAGTGCTGGGTGAGGTACATACCATATGGGGCTTTGTATTCAATCATGGGCCTGATAAGGGAGAAGGATAGTGGAACAATGACCTCCTATGATCTGGATGGAAAACCCTCCATGATAAGGTGGGCAAGATAGAAAGTCTTCCTAACCACTTTGGCAACAGGGGTGTCAAAAGAGATGTCACTATCTACATGTGTCCCCAGGTGTCTGATTTGTTTTCTGTGCTCAGTGGGTTGCTGTCTATGTATTGATCTGTGGGTACTTTGTTCCTCCCAAAGGGGATGAATACACATCAGTTCCATTCAGTTTCAGGCCATGCATCTGGCACCAGCTATCCGCCTTTGTGACGGCATTCTGTAGGATGTGTGTGCCGGCTGATGTATTCACTATGGTGCCTAGGTTGCAGTCATCTGCAAACTTTGTCAGCCACAACCCCCCTATGTTTGCTTTCACATCTGAAAAGTAAATACCAATTAAGAGGGTCCCAGGACACATCCTTGTGGGACACCACCTGTGACTGGCTTCGAATCTGACAAGGCACCTGCAATGTTGACTTTATGGGTTCTGTTTCTTAGCCATTTTGCAACCTATCCTGTGACATATGCTGTTATATGTCAGCTGTTGAGCTTGGCTATGATGCCTGAGTGGGGTATTGTGTCACAGGCCTTAGCCAAGTGCAGGTAGGCTGTGTGGACTGCGTAGCCCTCATCGATGGCCCTACTGACAGTTTCATAGTAGTCAACTAGGTGCAAAAGGCAGGATCTGCCCTGTACAAAGCTGAACTGGGTGGGAACAAGGGTCCGTAGGTCAGCAATGTGTCTGTGTAAGAGCTCCATAATTACTCTTCCCATAGCTTTGCAGACAAGGCTGGTTAAGCTTGTGTGGTGGTAGTTGCCATGGTCTGTGGAGGCATCTCCTTTGTGGAGTGGGACCACTGTTGCCGTATGCCAGTGTTCAGTTACATATCCTGTAGCAAGACTAAGGTTAAATAGCAGTTGTATATACGGGTCCAGCTCCTTCTGGAGTTCACATAGCATGCAACCGGGGATACCAGCAGGTCTCATTGATGCTGTGTACTTGTCTTTGCTGAGTGCGGCTCTCACATGGACATCCAAGATGACAGTGAGGTTACATACAGCAGTGATAACTATCTTCTTTTGGGGGTGAGGGAGGGGGTAAATCGCACTGAAGCTGTCCGCCGGAATGTTGCCAATATCTGTCAGGTCACTGGAATATATGTTGTTGTGTACCAACTCTGAGCATATCTGAGGGTTCCCAACCAGGTGTCTGACATAACTGAAGAAAGCAGTGTGGTTACCTTCATTGTCTTTGGTGATTTATGTCCCCAAGTTGATCTTGCATGTCTTTATGAGATAATGTAGCTTTCTACTAGTGCTGATCACAGCTGTCTTCCCTTTTGGAGATGTAGCTCTGTCTTGCATTAGTAACCCTCATCTGCCATACAGTTTGTTTATGGCTGGGGTCCACCAGACAGGCCACTTTCCCTTTGTGGAGAGGGTCCTGATTTTATTTGTGATTGCATGGTCCATGCTTTCTGACATCTAGCTAAGGGGAGGTCATCGTGGTTCTGCAGTTATCTTTCATCAGCATTAGAAATGACCACAACAGCCCCTGTGGGGTGTACCTCATGCAGACACATCCAGCACCTGTAAAGTCCACAACAGTACCTCACCAGGAGTATGAAAGAGCTGGAACACATGTAATGTGTTGCCTGATTAAACAGAGTGCAGCTCCACACACTGCCATGCTGTCCACCCAGATGCAAGCTGTGCCTGATGTAGAAAGCCATGTCCAAGCTGGAATCAATGCACATGCTGCACCTTGTACAATCTGAATGGCAGGGAGCTATGCACATGAGGGACCTGAACCCCAGCACTGACATACATAGGACAGGCTGTACTGCATTATCCATAACACAGAAGCCACCCCTACGCATGAGTAAACTACCAGTACAGGTTGTCCGTAGAGACACTCGTTGATTCCCCTCAACAGGAATCCTAATGAGTGGATGGGAGATGGGAGGTTTACCCTGGGTATCAATGTTATGTCACAGGTAGACAGAGGCACAGTATACTAAACAAGACATATGTCATGGCAAACTACACTTACAATGTGTTGACGGACAAACACACTCTCCGACTAGCATTAGAAATGGCCTAGGGCACATCGGTAGTGTTTGCCACTGTACACCCATGTTGTGGAATACACTACTGATGTTGGATGAGGCTGTTGTAAGTAGTTCACATCTGAACATAATGCAACATGGTCAGATAGGTTCATAGGTACATAGGTTTATACTAGGCTATCTTCCCTAAGGCAGGTATAAGCCTAGCACAGAGTTTGTTGGCGTACACCACCCCTTACATGGAAACAGTACTGTGCCCATTATTTTGTCATGCCTCTCTCCAGCAGTGACACAGTGGCGATCCCGGGTTAAACGTATGACCTTCCATCCACAGGTCAAGATACCTCTTGAACACAGCCAGCAAGGTGCTCTGCCTCACATGGACCGGGATTGTATTCCACAGCATAGGGAGTCTCCGGGTGATAACTCCATCCCTCCAACATGTCCAACGTACATCCCTGCTAAGGTGTAAGTCACTTGCACTAGTGGTTCAGGTGGATCTGCCGATTCTGAGGTGGAGCATGTCCATTAATCCCTGTTTGGACATGGCCTTGCATGTCAGGCACATGTCACCTCTAAGCAGACGGTATGTGAGTGAATAGAGTGGGAGCATCTTCAATCTGGCAGCATATGACAGCTGTTGGGGTTCCTTGATCCTTTAGGTGGGGGACATTCAGGGTGTCTCCAATTGCTGCAGATGTTGGGTGAGATACATCCAGAATAGGGCATTCTACTTGATCACCGGTCTGATAAGTGAAGAGTACAGGGGAACAATGACCCACTAGATCTGGATATGAATCCCATCCTGATCAGGTGGGCAATGTAGAAGGTCTTTCTAGCCACTTTAGCAACGTGAGTGTCAGAAGAACGGCGACTGTCAACCTGGGTCCCCAGGTCCATGATAACCTCCTCTGTGCTTAGAGGATTGCCACCTATATGGTAGCTTGGGGTTACCTTGCCTTTCCTGAAGGGTATGTCTACACATGTTGTGCACTTTGACTTCAGGCCATGGCTCTGGCACCAGCTATCAGTTACCGTGAGTCCCTTCTGAAGGATATCCGTGTCTGATGCACTGTCCACTATGGCGCCCAGTGTGCAGTCATCTGCAAACATTGTCAGCCAAAGTCCTCCCATGTTGGCCTGTACTTCTGGGAAGTACATGACAAACAATAGGGGCCAAGGACTGAGCCCTGTGTGACACCACCTGTGACCAGCCTGGAGTCTAACATAGTGCCAGCAACTCTAACCCTGTGGGTCCCGTCCTTAAGCCAGTTTGCAACCCATCTTGTGACATATGGGTTTACATTTCAGTTGTTAGGGTTTTCCACAATACCTGAGTGGGGTATTGTGTTGAAAGTGTTTGCAAGGCCAAGGTAGGCTGTATGGACTGCCTTTCCCCAACAATGGCCTAAGTGACCATTTTGAAGATGTCAACCCAGTACAAAAGGCATGATCTGCCCTTGACCAAGCCAAAATGGGATGGGTACAATGTCTGCATGTCCCCTATATCTTTGTTTATGAGCTCAATTATGATCCTCTCCATAGCTTTGCAGACTAGACTTGTTAAGCTTATGGGGCAGTAATTACCATGGTCTGTAGAGGCACCGCCTTTGTGCAGATGTGCACAACTGGACCCTAACCAGGCTGTTGTGCACACTATGGAAATGTAAAGCAGTGATAGGACTAAAGCCCAGGATACTGACCACCACAGTGAAAGTACTGAACCACTACACTATACAGTACTACAGTGTTAGGTCAGTATGAACGGATGTTGACAATTGTGTGCAAAGTATCCCATGCAAAACCTGCAGGCACAGTATACTCCCTGTTGTGTTCACACAAAAGCATTTGGACAGTAACTACACAACATGGCACAGAACACACAACCATAAACTGGAGGTATTTGTTGAAGGTCACACTCATCCACAAATGTGATGGGCTGCAGAGTTCAACATATGGAAAGCCCACACTGGGCATGCTCACACACTTAGATAAATGAGACATCTTTCACACAACATGCCATGGGAAGGCTGAACTGGGCATGCTCACACACTTGTTCCAAATGTTACTCCTAGCAACTGTGAAAACACACCAGAGGATGCTCATTCCCCTTTCTAGACACTGATCATGTAAGCACCCTATAAGTATATCAGGAGAAAAGGAAGCTCTCAGTTATCCGAATAGTGTGCTCTGCTAATGCATCCGTCTCTAGTGTCATAACATAGTTAAGTAGGGGTTTGAATCCAGCAAGTGGCAAGTGTGTGTGAAGGGGGATAAGTAAGTGTGTATGAAAGGAACATCCCTTTTGGCAACTGGGAAAACACACCACAGGATGCTCATTCCACTTTCTAAGCTCTGATGATGCCAGCACCCTATAAGTATATCAGGGTAAAGAAAATCTCCCAGTAATGCGAATAGCGCGCTGTGCTAATGCGTCCATCTCTAGTGTCATAACATAGTTAAGTAGGGGTTTAAATCCAGCAAGTGTGTGTGAAGGGGGGGTAAGTATGTATGACTGAAATATCCCTTTTGGCAACTGGGAAAACACACTACAGGATGCACATACCCCTTTCTAAACGATATCACAATTATGCATGGCTTTTGATTACAGACATGCCACTTGTGTTTTGCCCACACAGAATGCCCATGTGTGCGGGTTGTCCCTCACAATAATGCATGACATTGATTAAACCAGTTATGGCAATGCACACATGATGTATGTGTGTGCCAAATACACATATGTACCTGTGACCTTCAATAGTTACCATGTGTGATGCCTGCCACATGTGAATACATGGTATTTGCACAGGGTAACATTATGACTGTGGTCTTCTGTGCAGGTGCTGCATGTGGGATGTGTATATACAGTGTGAGATGTAGATGCTATCAGCCTAGTAGTGAGGGATACACACCTGGTCTGGGGCATATAGTCTACATGTTGTTGATGTACAGGTGCTGCATGTTTTCACCTGTTGTGGGAGTGGTAAGACGTTATTCCATAGCAATGCAGTGACTGCATGCTAAGAACCGTTCAGCTAGGGTGTTGTAGCTACACTAATTCATTAGCATTCAGTAATATGTCAGAATCCCTGGTGATGGTCTGATGCCAACCAAGGTCAGGGGTCTACCAGCCTGTGTCACTTGCTCAGTGATCCCTTCCATGTTCCCTATCTTGTATCCCAGTGAGGGACATCCCACATCAGCTGTGGTGGCATGGACAATGACTGAGTCATATGTGTCCATGCATCTGACTGACCTGTATGTTTGTGTTATGTGGTGGACCACAGTGCCCCATGAGCATATCACTGTGACCTACACATTGTCCAGCCTGCTGAGAATGTTCTCACTGTACTGGACAATAACAGTACCTAACACAACTGCGGCAGTAGTGTTGTATAGCTGTACAGACTGTGCTTGTTTGACACACAGGATTTGTGTGCTATGTGTTATGTGTGCTGTGTGCAGGCCTAATGTATGCCTGTGTGCCAGCTGCAGAGATGTCTGCCAGTCATGCAGGATGCTATCCTTAGGCTCCACAACTGACCCGGTGTGTTTCCATGCTTGTATTGCTGTCCGTGTAGGTCCACATCAGATTGGTATTGCTGTCACTGTAGTATTTCATGCCACCAGACAGGTTATGCCAGTACTGGGTTCAGAGTGCTTAGTCCACAGTTTGGCCATGTGTTTCCATCTCATACATGTGTTGTACATCCATGGGTAGGGGATAGGGTTGACTGTGTACATGTGGCAGCTGTGACATTACTACATGACACACATATCCCACAACTGTACCATAGAGGTGACTGACAACTGACCTTTGCACATGCTACCATAGTATTGAGATTGCATTGGTGATTAACAGCACATAGGGCCAATGGTGAACAAGATACATAGGTCCATAGGTTCATACAGGGATGTCTGCCCAGGGCATGTATCCACCTAGCCAGAATGTGTGTGGCTTTCAACATGCATTGTAAATCTGTCTTGCTATGCCCTTTTCCAAGGTTAGTATACTGTGCCTCTGTCTCACAGTGACACATAAGTGATACCCAGGGTAACCCTACAATGTCACATCCAGTCATTAATATCACTCTTGAAGATAGTCACTGAGTCACTCTGCCTAACCTCTATTGGGATAATATTCAAGAATGAAGGGAGCCTCTGAGTTGTGAATGTGTCCCTCCAGCATGTCCTATGTATATCACTCCTGAGGTTCAAGTCTTTCCAGCGTGTATCCTGATGGGATCTGGATATTCTGAGGTGCAGCATGGCCATTAAGTGAGGGTTTGACATGGCTTTATATGTCAGGCACAGATTGCCTATGAAGAGGCAGTATGCCACTGAGTAGAGCTGCTGTTTCTTTAACCAGTCAGTATGTGGCATCTGTTTGAGCCCTTTGATCCTCTTGTCAAGGTACATATGTGGTATCTGCAGTTGCTGCAGGTGTCTGGTAAGGTGCATGCCGACAGGTTCATCATAGTCAATTATGGGCATGATGAGGGATGAGTAAAGGGGCACAATGTCCTCCCCTGATCTACATGTGGATCCCATCATGATGATGTGGCCCATATAACATGCTTACCTAACCACTTTGTCCATGTTGTTGTCAAATGGTAGAATGCTATCAACCTGTGTACCCCAAGGTCCATAATTCCTTTGTCTGCACTTAATGGATTAACACATATGTGGTACTTTGTGGTCACTTTGTGTTTGACAAAAAGGATGACTATACGCTTTCTGTCATTCACCTTGAGGCCATGGCTGTGGCACAAGTCGTGTGTTTGCAAGAGGCCCTTTTGGAGGATGCGTGTGTTAGCTGGAGAGTTGATTATGGCGTCTGGTTTGCAGTCACCTGCGACTTGCTCAGCCACAGTACTTCCATGTTGGCCTGTACCTATGATAAATATATAATGAACATGACAGCTCCCAGGGCTGAGCCTTGTGGGACACCACTTGTACCAGGTTGGAGGCTGACATGACTCCAGCAAGTCTAGCCATGTGTGTTCTGCCCTTGAGCCACTGTGCAATAACCATAGTGACATAGGGGTTAATATGTACACTGGTGAGCTTTCCTAGAATGCTCAAGTGGGGTATGGTATCAAAGGCTTATGCAAGGTCCAGGTAGGCTGTGTAGACCTCCTTCCCCTTGACAGTGGCCTTGGTGACTGTTTCAAAGAAATCAAACAGGTTTGAGAGGCAGGATCTGCCATTAACAAAGCCAAACTGTGTATGGTGACATGTCTGTAGGTACACAATATCTAGATATGTGAGGTTCATGATGATCCTTGCCATAGCTTTGCAGACAAAGCTAGTCAGACATATGGGGCGAATAGTGTCCAGGATCCGTGAAGGCACCACCTGAATGTAGAGGGACCACTGTTGCTGTACGCCACTCTCTGGCCACATATCGTGTAGTAAGTCTGGGATTGAACAGTGGTGTTATGTCTGGGTGTAGCTCTTCTTGTGGTTCATGTAGGACACAGCCTGGGACACTGTCTGGTCCCATTGATGCAGTGTTTATTGCTTTGGGAAGGGCATCTCTTACCTGAGCATCTGTGATGTCAGGGGGGGCAGCACTCTGCCGCGAGACATATTTGCCCATTCGGTGTGGTGGGGGGGAGAAGGCAGCAGTGAACCTGTCCACTAGGATGATGGCAATGTCTGTGTGTTTTGTATTTTGTGTGACATCTTGGATTACCTCTGAGCATATCTGGGTAGTACCACCCAGGTTCCTAACATAACTACAGACAGCCTTGTGATTATCCTCAGTGGCTTGTGGAATCTTCTCTCAAAGATGGCCTTAGACAATCGTATGGGTGCCTGTAGTTGTCTTCCAATACTCATCAGTGGTGCCTTCACATTTTGGGAGGTTGTTGTATCATGTAGTGGCGTCATCCTTCTATTGTATAGTGTGTTTATGGCTGGTGTCCGGCACCCAGGACATCTGCCTTTGGAGAATTGGGTCATGCTTTCATATGTGGTGTCATGATCCATGCATTCCTGAATGTGTCCATAGAATGCCTTTATACAGGTATCTGCAGTCTGGTCCATATTTTCAACAGGCCTGGGGCCTTTGAAGGTTTCCACATCATTTATGAGGGGTGTGAACTTGCTTGACATGAGCTGTTGACAGACGTGCCGCCCTCCAGACAGAGCAAGGTGAGGGTCACATTTAGCTACCTGTCGGGTGATAGAATGTGCCATATAACACAGGCACACAGGTCACTCCACAGCAAGTACAACTATGAGGCAGTCATTGTCCATGCTGGTGCAAACAACCTGAGACGTACCTCCCTGGACCACATGGAAAGAGACACAGAGGAGCTCTTACAGCACCCTCTCAAACTCAGGACTCCCACACAGCCTTCATGCTGAAACAGGAGAGTATAGATTTCTCTGCAAACACCATCATACTGGGTGACATCAGCTACCCAAACATAGACTGTGAACATTACACAAGCCACAGTACCCAAGCTCTAGGGTTCCCATAGATCAGACATTCTTTAGCTATGGAACAGGTAACCAACCTTCCCACAAGAGGGGCAGATATACTAGACCTGATCATCACAAACATGAGTACAAAATGCTCACCACTGGGAGTATATCCCTCATTGTTGCAATCAAACCATATACTAATCACACTGGAGTACTGGATCCCCCACATATGCAAACCTCGAACACATCGATGTGTGTGTGGGAAATGCCCCTATTAGCAACTGTGACAGTACAGTACAGGATGCAGATCCCCCTTTTGAAACACTGATGATGTCAGGACTTTGTAACTACATTACCTGTATTAAAGTCCTCCAGTAATTCACATAGCGCGCTCTGCTAATGCATCTTTCTCCAGTGTCATAACATAGTTAGGTAGGGGTTTGAATCCTGCAAAGGGAATGTATGTGTGTTAGTATGAGTGGGGTTTATGTGTGTGCACTATGCTGGGAGGGATAAGTGCCTTTTGCCAACTGGGAGAACACACTACAGGGTGCACATCCCTCCTCCTACACACAGATGATGTCAGCACCCTCTAAGTACAGCATTAGAAAGGATTTCCACAACTACTGCATATAGCATACTCTGCTAATGTGTCTGTTTCTACTGACATAACACAGTTAGGTATGGGTTTGAATCTTGCAAATGGAAAGTATGTGTTTTACTGTGGGTGGGGTTAGTGTGTGTGCACAATGATGGGGGTGGGATGTGGCTTTTGCCACATGGGGCTATGCACTGGAGGGTGCTCATTACCTTTAACAAGCTGTGATGTTGACAGCACCCTATACAAACAAAACTACAAAAGAGAAGGTGGTGGTACCAATAACACATGTAAGGTAACACTTCTTCAAGTAATGTCCACAAAACAAAGTAGGATAATCAAACAACTCTTTTATTCTATACAAACAACATGACAAAAGACAACTGCCAGTACTCAGTATAGTGTTACATGCTACTGTAACACGCACATGTACCTGAATATACCTAGATAGTGTTTTGAAGCCTGAATGTGGCAAGTGTGTGGATGTGGGATGTGTCTGTGTGTGCATTTCCATATGGGAAACATGTTTGATGTGGCAATCAGGGTACCACAGTACCTGATGCACATTACATCTTTGAACTGATGAGGTTGCCTGCACCCTGTGAGTACAGGTAGAGAAGAGGAAGTCAGTAGTAAACAACATAGTGCACTTCTCAAATGTGTACCTGTCATGTATCGACAGCTACTCATGTAGGGTAATAAATAATGGGAATGGCAGGTGAGCATGTGTGTGGGTAGCAGGGTGTGTATAAATGCATGTGTGACAGAACAGATACATATAGCTGAATCTACATAACAGCACATGATGCGCATTCCCATGGTCAATGTTAGCATGTGATGGTGTGCAGCTGGTACACTTTGGTAAGTAGTATGAGTGCAGATAACAATTGAGGACATTCATACAGTTACTGCAGCAGGACTGCTGGGATATACACACAATCATACTGGAACAGTGAACAGTTACAAACATGTTACTACTTATACACATCTATGTAGTCACCCTGTGCATCAGCAACGTGTTTACCTTTTCCTGCACCAATGTTGTAGTATGCAGGAGGTGGCACAGTGTCATCATATGCACAGGGTGTGGGTTAGGTATGCCCAAGCCAGCCACTGGTGACACCAATTGACATGTGTGTGTATGTGTGTTTGTGAGGGGCAGCAGTACAGGGTGGACCAGTGTTGGTGCAGTGTGTGTGTGTATGTGTTTGCCCTAGGTGTTAGGTTTCTGCATGTGTGTAAGCACGCACACAGTCCCACATAATGGCTGCCATGTACAGGGTTTTGTGGGCAGCCACAGACTGCACCTGTCAGGTCATCCAGATCAGTGTCTGTGGGCACGGACACGGTACCTGTGCCTGGCAGGGGTGCTACGGGCCGTATCTGGTACTAACCCAGACTGGGTACTGTCGTCAGAAGCAGGGGTGTGTTGACTGGACACAGTTCCCTGTTGGGACTGTCCAGAGCCACGTGCACGTGGTCTCCTGGGGCGTCCTGATGACAGCACAGACCCAGCATTGCTAGGGCTGGTGCTGGCACTTGAGGTGCGTGAGTGGGCCTGTTGTCCGCGGCCACTGCCAGCTGGCACTGTTGCTGGCATACGGCCACGTCAACATCGCAAACGCACACCATCGCCCTGGCCCATGGACATCTGGTTGTGGAGCAGCTGTTCTATGCCCCCACAACGTCTGTCAACGACATCTGTGAAGTTACGGATAGCATTCGCAATGTCACGCATGCCGTCTGTCATGGCTGTGCGACATGCTCTCAGCTCCCTCAGACCCTGTCTGGTGTACTTTTCCATACGTGCCTGTGCCTGCATGACAGTTCGAAACATAGTGGAGGTTGACATACCTCCTTGGGCACGTCGGCCAGAGGCAGTACGGCCACGGATGCCCCACGAGAACCCATGGGCGACTGTCTGCATGGTACCATTGGAGGACCCTGCTCATGGCTGCCTTGTGGGGATGCATGTACCACAGGTACCACATTACCCTGATCTATGCCCACTGCAGACTGTCCATCACCTAGGGACAATGGTGACAAAGGATGTAACGGCAGGATGACTGTGCGCATTGACGGGTTGACAGCTGTGTACTGTCAATTGGCTGACCAATGGTGGACCCAGACACACCTTCCTGCACCATTACAGACATTTCATCATCATCAGTACCTGGGGCACAAGATTCAGGTTCCCTGCTGCAGGTCACCAGAGCAGCACCAGAACCTACGGGAGGAAAACAGGGAACACAGATTACAGTCTCAACACATATTTGACAGAGATGCACTTCAATACTAATGCACACATTCAGAAATGGACACATGCACTCATGGACACTAACACACATGCACACATGGGCACAGGCACACTCGCACACATGCACACCCCACAGTAAACACACACATCAGTACCGTGTTACACTACTCTTAATTTAGTACAACTGGGTATTACAGGTATTATTAACACACTCACCAGCATGTCTACTACAGAGTTACACTACTCTTACTACTATTATAAATTGTTTTTCAGGTAATGTTAAAAACACTCACCAGCATGTATGGCCTGCCTCGTTGCTAGATGGGAGGGACCTGGAAATGTGAAGAGAGTAATGTCAGTGGGCACAAGTGTGCCATTTGTTTTGCACATGATACAGTACAGTAGTACACTAGTTCCCTTATACACATCAGCTGCTCATAATGTCTGTATCACACATGCACAATTACATATCATGATGACAGATACATACCACATGCACACCTTATGCGTGCATGAAGTAACAGTGTACAGAACAGTCATATGTACATACCAGGAGTTAACTCTAATCTCACCCTTACCTCTCTTCAAACAACAACTCAAACTGTACTTCCAAAACCACTGGCTTTGTTCTTGTTGGACTCCAGGCTAACGTCCCTCTCCCCACCCTCTCTTTACCTTTAACCCCTCATTGTGCATAAAAACTAGCTTCTACCCTGTTTCTTTCACCTTGATGTCCTTCTATGCTCTGACCTACTTCTCCCATCCCTCCCACCTCCTCTTGTCTGTCTTCCTTCTTTTCCTCACTTCCCTTCTTGACTCCTGCCTCTTCCCTATTATTTTATCTTTCATACTTCTTCTACTTCTCTACCCTTCTGAGCCCTAACTATTATCTATATGGCTTTTGCCTTATTGCATAACCGTTATGCTTTAGGTAGAATTGCTTTGAAACCGACAGTACATTGTGTATGACTCTAAACTGTTTGAGTTTCTTAAATGTATGTTGATTTAATTAACAGGCTGGTGTATATTTCTATTATGTTGGCTGTCTGTATTAACAACTTGTCTGTCTGCCTTTATTATGTTATGTGTGGAGCTTTTCTCCCCAGGCCTCTACTGAAAATGGACATATATCCAGCTAGACTATCTTGGTCAACAAATGTAAAAGTAATAACAATAAATAAATATGGCATCTTACCTGCACGCTCAGTGTCTTGCTGCTGTGTGGATCCAACCTCCATCATGATGCATGACTGTTGCTGTTGTTGTTCTGGGGCTGGATCCACAACACTTAGCAGTAGCCCCTCCTGTCTGGTGAGGGGGGGATGTGTGGCCACCCCCCCACCTGTGGCAACCTGTTGCCTGCGGATATCTGCAGCACGCTGGCGGACATTTCTAATCAAATCACTGCAGTGATGTCTCACCTGCTCATATGTCCTATCATGCATGCCAACATCATTTATCCTGCTAACTAGGTTTTGCCACAGTGCAGACCTCTCCTGCTGATTCTGGGTGGTGCGTGAGAACAGGATGGCATAGTCACGCACCAGGCTCTGGTGAATCACGTCATCCTCTGCAGCAGAATATGCTGGGTTCCTTTTTGGAGCCATGTTAACCTGGAAAGGTACACAAACAGGTTATCAGCATAGTATCTCAGCAATACATGGTACACATTCTATACAGGGAGTATTAAATTGTACTTATTACTGCTTGGTTGTAACTTGATTACAGTGTAGCTATCATTCTAAGTCATTTGGACTAAGCACTTGGCCTTCAGACCAGTTGTTTTACATTAGGGAGGTTTGTGGCAAGCACTGTGGTGGCAGGACACATATCTTTCATCCATTGAAGTTGGGAACTGCTGATTGAGGGCCCAGTGTACAAGTGTATTAGTTCTGGTATAGGCAGTTGGCCTTCAGGCCAGTTATTTAACATTAACAAGGTTTGTGGTCTGCACTCGTGTGTGACAATAGGCTGTACTCTGCCATTCATAGCTGGGGACATCTAGTTTCAGGTTTATAGTGCCTGCATATCTGAGCTGTATCTTACTGACATTGCTACACCTTGTTTGCTTTAGCAAACACTACATCCGGGCCTCCTGGATCTACCTTTGTTTATATGCTTGTTATTTGTTAGCTTGTTATTTCACTGGTATGCCACTTCCACATAATACACAGCTTCTCAACACTTCTGTGACTCACTACTGATATCTGCATTGCTTACTGTACGTATTTCCATGTTACACATGACAGCAAGTGACTGCTTGTCATTGTTGCATTTACTTAATTGTGACACATTGCACTTAGGTTACCTGGCACTTGCTCACTGACGCTTTTATATCAGTCAGCAGTTGTAGGTAATATCAGTACACCCTCACTCCCCACTGGACCTTGTTTTCAATTATTACGGAATTCACAATAGTATTCTAGCATGTCCAGAGGTCAGTTGTCAGTTCCCTCCCAGTCCAGCTGGTGAGTGTGGTACTCCAGAGACAATGTTAGAACAGCTGCATGTACACAGACAACCCCTCCTCCTAACAACAAATTCAAACTCATGTGAGTGATGCAACCATATACCAAACTGGAGGCTAGGCTCTGTCTACTCAATACCGCCATAACCAGTCAGGTGGCGAAGGAAACCACACTCACTACACTTCCAGTCTCACATAGACCTACCACGACAGCAGAACTAACACATGATCACACATGAACATACTTGTAGGCTCGGACTACAGGTCTGCCTACCCAGCAGAGACCTCCTAAGCAGACACTCAGGCAACCACTACCACGGAAATGAACACGTGCAACACATATCACACAAAGCCAATGTGCTGAACACTCACAGCCATTAACAGTAAACAACACACCTCATACACCTGTACTAGGTGCCTCTATCATCAAGCACACTAACATCACGTTCACCAGGCTTAACGAGGTGAGGGTCACGGTGTGCAGCCTGTCGGGCACTATGACCTGCCACATAATACAAACATTCAGGTAACACCAAGGCAAGTACAGGTATGACTCAGTCAATGTCCATGCTGGTGTGAATGACCTGACACATACCTCCCTGGACTACATGACATGAGACAGTATGGAGCTCTCTGAGCACGTAGCCCAAGACAGTTTGACCCTGACCTTGAGTAGCATCCTACCCTCACCAAGAACAATGCCACAATATCAAGGCACGATGATCCCTTCCAACAATTGACTGACATACTGGTGTCATTCACAGGTGTGCCAATGCCTGCCATCTTGGGGTGGTATGCTTTGCTAGGGACAGCTTGCACCTGTCACCCCTGTCCTATTGGAATTTGGTGGAGCCTCTTGCTACACCCATAGTGCCTGTATTAGGCAAGGCTCATAAGGCAAACCCACATCCATTTGTATCACAAAGGATGAGGAAGTAAGAGTGATGCTACTCAACACCGGAAGTCTAGACCTCAGGATGCACGCACTCAAAACAATACTTAGCATTATGGACATCGATATCTGTGCAGTAACATAAACCTGTTTCAGGTTTCACAGGAGCACACCAGTACTACCAAGTTATAGCTGTTACCATTCTTGTCGGCCCCAACACTTGAACAAGGAGGGGGAGTATCAGTATTCAATGCAGATTCCCACGCCTCCACATTGGTGGCAAAGTACAACATAGGTGTTAGGCCATTGAGTACAGAAGACGTAGTTGGGGACCTGGGGAAGAAACATGGTAGCGGTCTGTCATTTGTCAACCACATGGCCAACGTGGATTGAAAGACATGTTATATAGCCCAGCTAATCATGAGGGATTCACATGTATGGCAGGGGAGGTCATTGTGCCTCTTTACTCATCCATCATCAGGCCTATAATTGCGTACAATGCACCTTTTGGGATGTACCTAACCAGACACCTACAGCAACTGGTACAGGACAACAGTACCTCATCAAGAGGATGCAATGGCTCAAACAGATGTAATATGCTGCCCAGGTAAAGGAAATCCAGCTGGACTCAGTGGCATACTGCCTGTTCAGAGGCAATCTGTGCGTGCCATATACAGCCATGTCCTACCCAGCAGTAATGAACATGCTGCACCTCAGGCAATCAGAGTCCCATACAGCCACATGCTCAGGAGACCTGGACCTCAGCACTGACATACATGGACATGCTGGAGGGGCATATTCCTAACCAAGAGGCTCCCTTCACTCTGTAATGAGCTCACACTACAGGTTAGGCAGAGTCCCTCATTGACTCTCTTCCATAGGAATCTGGATGAGTGGATGGAGATCATAGTTGTACCACAGGTATCACTTCTATGTCACTGTTAGACAGAGACACAGTATACTAACGTCGGACAAGGGCATAGCAGCATAACTTGTAATTGGGTGGCGAAAGACAAACACATTCTACTAGGCTTACCAATGCCCTAGGGCAAATAGCCTAGTATGAACCTATGAACATGTGTGTACTGCTATAGTACTTCTGCCATATGTTGCATGTGTGTGTGTTGTGGGGGATGCACAGGTAATGGCCAGATATTTCTGCACAGGCGACATGTCTGACACACTCTGGGTGTTCATCCCTACATACTGGATGTGTGTTGCCATCCAACCCTGTGATGTGGACACACATTACTCAGCCTGGATATACATATCCGAACAACACCACAAGCACAGTACACTACCTTGCTATGTATGCATGTAATTACACAGTTATTCAGTAGTTATGACAGTGATGCTATCCATGCAGCCCAATGGGCCAGTGGAAGCCACAACACACACCGCCGGCCCCTTTGCATATGCTTACTACAGACATCCCACATACTGCATGTACTGTGCACACACATATCTAACCCAGAACAACTGCACACCACTTATTAATCCTGTCCAGTGGACTACAGATACAGGCATATTGTATAACAATAGTAGGAGGCTACTGCAGCACAGGGCAGATTCACATGATGGCAAGGCGTCTGTGGTCAGCAGTGTTAAGATGCTTCACATTCACCAAATGCACAGATATTGGCAACATTGTTGCAGACAGTTTAGGTGCAGGTACCCCCATTCTCCTACACATGTGGTATTAGTTATCCCAGATGACTGTAACCTCCCTATCCTCTCACATGTCCAGGTGAGAGCCACCCTCATCATTGCAGAACACATAGCATCACTGTTACGAAATGGTATCCCTGGATGTGTGCTACATTCACCCCTGGAGGACATAGCACCACATGACAGACTGATATTAATCCCTGGCCATACTATGGGATATGTACCTGAACAGTGCCATACATACACAGTGGTCCCACACCGATGAGGAGTAACCTCTACTGACCCTGGTAACTACTGCATCATATGCACAACTGGCCTTGTGTTCTAAGCTATGGAAGTTTTAAGTATGGGCAACATGTACAGCAATATTACATATGTATATATTTCAGGACTATGTACACACAACCTATCTCATGCACATACCTATAGATAGTGAACTATGATACATTTGGAGGTGTCACAGTAAACACAGTATTAACCTGCTACTTTGCATTACCTGTGTTTGTGGAAGCTGTTGCTGTATCAGTGATGCTGCTTGCTGCTTGCAGTTTTCTGCTGCTGCTGCTGGTTTTGCTGCTGTCAGTCTGTTTATTTTTGTATTTCTGTTTCTCTCTCTCTCTTTCTCAGGTTTGTGCAATGATTGTATTGCATGTGTGGAGTGTGGGTACTGAATGCTTTTGTAGGTATCTGCATAGGCCCATGTGATGGCCTCTGCACCAATTGTAAGGCAGCATTGGCTAATTGCATACAGCCAGTTGTGTACTGATTGCATGTCTCACTGTGATTTCAGGGCAGTGCTATAAAAAGGTATGTGAGATAGGCATTGCCCTTTCAGATTGTAAGGGTGTGGACCATGCTGGTATGCTGTTGGAAAATGTTCTGTAAGTGTGAAGGTTAGTACATCTCTCATGCTTCATGCTGTGTTGTGAATTCAGGTTGCTGCATTTCTCCCACCTGTTCCCTGTAGTGAGTGTGTATGCATACTGACACCCACAACTATATTGATTATGTATTGCTATATATACATATGTGTACATATACATACTGTCATATATGTACATTAGCTGACAATATTGGGTACAAGCTAACAATTTTCAGGGCTGTTTCTGTTAACACACACTAGTATGGGAAACCAGTAATTGGGACAGTGAAGGTCTGTCTGACATGCTTAGGGTAGTACACATACTATATTGCCTTTATCTTCATTCCTACTATTACATGTTTCACTTATTTAGCACTATATTCCTGTATGAGAGTCATGTCTTGCTGGTAGGTCATACAGACTAGTGTTACAATGGTCTTGTGGTAGGGCCTACTAGTATGCTTGTATTTTGCTTTCAAATTGAGTACAGGGTCTATCAATCAAAGTGCTGGAGGCACCTTCCAGCAGTTAAGGGGTTAGTAGGTCTCACAGGAGTCAGGCTGTGTTGCAGATTCTGGCTGCTGCATTTATCTTCACTGTCTCCTGTAGTGAGTGTGTATGGATACTGACACCTACGACTATATTTCATATGTATTACTATATATTTATATATATGTATGTGTACATTTACATACCTTCTTATGTGTACATTACCTTACATTATTATGTACAAGCGAACAATTAGTAGGGCTGTTTCTGTTAACACTGAACTAGTGTGGGAATCCAGTAATTCGGCCATTAAAACTCTACCTGAAATGCATTGGGTAGTACACCTCCTATATTGCCTTTATATTGATTCCTACTATTACATGTTATATTTATTTTAGCACGATGATCTCATGTGGTAGTCATGGCTTAGTGGTAGGTCATGCAGACTAATGTTACCAAGGTCCTGGGTTTGAGACTGGCAGTGGGACTTTATTTTTCTTTCCAAACCTTCAAAATGAGTACAGGACCTGTCAATCAAAGTGCTGAAGCCACCTTTAAGCAGTTAAAAGGGTTAGTGGGTCTCAGAGGGGTCAGGCTGTGTTGCAGATTCTGGCTGCTGCATTTATCTTCACTGTCTCCTGTAGTGAGTGTGTATGGATACTGACACCTACGACTATATTTCATATGTATTACTATATATTTATATATATGTATGTTTACATTTACATATCTTCTTATGTGTACATTACCTTACATTATTATGTACAAGCGAACAATTAGTAGGGCTGTTTCTGTTAACACTGAACTAGTGTGGGAATCCAGTAATTCGGCCATTAAAACTCTACCTGAAATGTGTTGGGCAGTACACCTCCTATGTTGCCTTTATATTGATTCCTACTATTACATATTATATTTATTTTAGCACTATGTTCTTGTATGGCAGTCATGGCTTAGTGGTAGGTCATACAGACTAATGTTACCAAAGTCCTGGGTTCGAGACTGGCAGTAGGAATTTATTTTTCTTTCCAGACTTTCAAAATGAGTACAGGACCTGTCAATCAAAGTGCCATAAAGGCACTTTTAAGCACTTAAAACCAGGTCTGCACTCGTTTGCGCGGAGCTAACGCATGCGCACTGCCAGTTAGCTTGTGGGAGCGGCGTGCAAACAGTGTGCACTGGGATAAACCTTAATTGGCTAGTGACACACATGTTAAGCTAAGCACAGCTAGTTGCAAACCGTTTCAGCCTGTTAAACCGGTGCTTAGCAACGGGCATACAGTTTGCAGCTTTTTAAACACTACGCAGCTACGGGCACTCTGTCTCACAGCAGCTTAGCTATCAGTACATTTCTAATTATTTTTATTATTGTGTTACTTCAATATATATGCTCCATTTCATTCCATTTTACAAAAGGGTATACTTTTACATTTGTAAAATACTATCAGGGGCTTTTTTAGTGCTTATTTACAAAAAAAAGGTTGTTGTGTGGGCTCGAACCCTGCCTGCTCTTAAGCCGGCAACTCTACCACTAAGCTATTTCATCTTGGCTTACTTTGCATATTTAGTTCTCATATCCTTCTTCACTGCCTGCTAACTGCAGTTGCGCTAGTAGCACACCCGCGCACACGAGCGCACACAGTAGCACACATTTACGGGGGTTAAAAAAATAAAACAGTTTTTATTTTCATTTTATAGCCTCTGTTCACTTTGTACACTGATGGTCTGTGGGGGAATGTGTTGTGTAGTGTGTTTGTTTATATTTCCATGGCCTCTCTCGTGGCTGTTTACTTTCAGCCATTCTACACTTACGGGGGCGTGTCCGCATGCAGGTCTTAGCCTACGGACACGCCCCCTACTCTCTTACACGGACCATGTAAGAGTTACAGTGTGATTCAGCATGCCTCATGCACCTCATGCATATGCATGACATGCTGACATCACACCATTTAACTGCAGCCTATGTGTAAGAGTTATAACTCTTACACGGAGGCTTCCTGAATCTGGCCCAATGTAAATAAGCACCTTATCCTCCAAACTGGAAAGTTGTTTTTTTTCTTACCCATTGTGCACTGCAGTCATATATAAATCACTACCCAATGCCTACCATAACATCAATTTGCAGGTGGGGTTATAGAAAAAACTGAGTAAAGAATGGAACAAAAAACATTAAACAACAAACTGTTAACTTCATTTTTGCAAAATTATTTGCATCTATAACGTTAGGAATATAATGGGAAATGAAAGCAGCAACAAAACAAAGATGCTTCTAAAAGTAACCAATAAACTTTAATGAAAACAAAAGTTCACAAAGACGTAACAGTTATATTTCAGAAACAAAGTGCTTAAGAAATGAAGATAACAGAAACTGTTTGCCACTGTCCCTAAAGAGCTGCATTTACTCACCAAATAGTGTTTCAGTTTTCACTATTTTCATATAATTTAGCACAATTAGTAGTGGATTGTTATGATACCCTCTTCTTAAAGTGTCTGTGTTCATAACATACCACTGAAATATCATTTTCTATGTATCCTATTTCACACAACAGAAAATAAATATTTTAGCAAACCTTAAAACAATGTAGCTTTCCTAATGATATACTGCCCTTTTTCAGCAATACCTTTGTTCATTATATCTTCAAGAAATAAATGACAGAATAAAGATTTAAACTTCTCTTTTAAATGATGAAGTTTAAAGACACTTGATTTAGACAGCACGTTTACTATCTCTGACAATGTCAAAGTATATGAAAGTATTCCTTTAGAAAGCACTGTAAACTGCAAGGATGACCATTATCTTGACTTCACAAACAATATCACACTTCTGACAGAGAAAAGCATGACATTCAGCTGCCAGCAATGATACGTTATGTCATTCACTTAGCAGACATCTATTGTTCTTTGTGAAGATGGCATTCTCCACTGAGAACGGTGGCATTTCAGAGTACTTGTAACAACCCAGGCTGATATGTTCTAAACCAGCGTTATACATATTAGTACACTTATTTTCAGTTTTTGAGTTTTTTTCATGATTGAAGATGAAAAATCCATATTTTCTTTCATCCTTTACCCAGTCATATAAATGAGTGAAGATGCTGAAATCTATAGTTCCAGAACTGTTAGGTGCAAAAATGATACCAATCTTTCTTTCTTCATGCATGTATATTTTTCAGGACTGACAGTGCAAAAGCACAATCTTTTCTAAATCTTGTGCTGTTTTCCTGCTTTTGCAGTAATGTGACACTTCATGGATAGCGAAGGCAGGATTTTATGTGACACTTTATCAAGCATTTCTTTTTTAAGTCAGACTGATGTATTTTTTCACATAGTTTTTGAAAATTCTTTTTCTGTCATTCCTCATATGTACAATGATAAGAACATGGCACAGGCATAAATTCCTAATATTTCTCAAAAAAAAAATCTCAGTGAATAAAGTTTAAAGAATTGTGATATGTATACTTTGCAAATTTAAGTCAGATGAACCATGTAACAATGAATGGCTTACTGCTGAGACCATGTTTCAACATCTGCAAGACTATATGGCAAGTTAAAGTAGGTGTGACAAGTTGCAGAAGGGAATGATTCAGTATAAAGCTGAGATGTAGAAATTAATTACCATGTTGTTTATTTAATGACAATTAAAAAAAGACTTTCTAAAAAGACTGATTCTTCTCAACAGTTTTTGCTTTCATTGTTTCACAGAGAGTAAGGAACTAGA
Organism: Protopterus annectens; assembly: GCF_019279795.1. Taxonomy (NCBI): domain Eukaryota; kingdom Metazoa; phylum Chordata; order Ceratodontiformes; family Protopteridae; genus Protopterus; species Protopterus annectens. The sequence goes on from NC_056736.1 coordinate 546,668,891, forward strand.
CATTTTCACAAATGAGAGACTACAAACTACAAATTACAGTGTAAAATTTTTTTTCTATTCCTTTTCAGAGTTGTAATGCTTTATAAAAAAGATATGGAAATAGCTTACATTGACAATTTCATATTTATGTCACTGGAGGTAGACAAAAATATATGACTAATAAAAGGCTATAAGACTACTGAGTACAGAGGAGCTACATCTGGAACACAACTGAAATAAAACAGAAAAGAAAACACATTCTTTAGACATACATATATCCTCTATCACATTTTAGAGCTCATGTATGTCCTCTGCCTTATTTTGTTGTCTTTTTTGAGCTGCTAAGGAATAACTACTTTTAATACAGAACGTTTAGATTACTGCTTTCAAACAATGCCATTTTTATGAGTAGGAAACCGTGGCAACTGTGAAGATGTTTTGAGGAGGTGGACTGGTACCGGTCAATGCTTCTCCAGTTCTTTTCTTCATTGAAACATTTAAAATGTTGAAATCATTTATATTTAATAGAATAAGCATATCAGTTCTGAAGCTCGTCTGTCAGCTACTTTATTTTTTTAACAGTATAAAAGTGTTTTTTTGTTTGTTTTGAATGGTAATGCTGCATCAAAATTAATAACCTCTATATTGTTATGTGATGTTATGCAATCACATGATATAATTACAAGGACTTACTAGAAAAGAAAAAAAATGAAAGAAAACATTCCCATGAAACTTATTTTAGTAGATTACTTTCTAAATCTATTGCCAGACCCTTTTACTCTGGTTCCTAGTTTTACCACACATGCATTTATACATTCAGCCCCATTGCTCTTTCCATATGCCATAAACCCACAATTCCAGTCCTTAGTTTTTTTCAGGCCTACACTTAATTAAAATAAATAACTAAAAAAATAAATAATCTTCCACATTCTCATCTGCTGCCATAATGACACTCACTGTTAAGTTTTTATTTTAATGACAAAAAAAACATAAAAACAGCATAATGAAACTAGATAAAATAAAACGCTATGCCAACTGCTGTTAAAATAAAACTAGAATGCATTATTTTTGTTACTTTCAGTTTTCTGTTTGTTAATTGTATTTTACCTTGGAGTGGCTGTGTATCTGGCACTTTTTTCTGGGCAGTAGTTGTGATTTTATTCTTTTCTTTCCTGCAAGCTATGATCTTTTTTATCTAATGTTCATTTCTCTTTGTATATCCCTTTAGGATATGAGGAATATTTATATCAATGTGATGCAGTGTTGTGGGCATTGTAAGAATTAAATACATTTTCATGCAAATTATGTGCATCAGGTGTTTTTAAATGGGTAAGCTATGCTATCTAGTCTGTGTAAAGCTTTGCCATCAGCTATATATTCCAGACCTATATGTGGGTGCCTAGTATCTCAATGTATGTTTCTATTCTGTGTATACTACTGGCACAGAAAGCTCATCAGTGACCACTTGCATTTCCTTTACTACATTTTGTTTGTTTGTGTATTTATTTATTTGTTCATTTTTACTTGTTAACCAGGAAAGTCTGCCTGGGCAGAGCCCATTTTCAGTGTAGGTCCTGGGAGAAAAGCTCCCTTAAAAATTATATTTATACTAACATTTACAGTTTCAAGAAAAAAACATTTGTTACCTAACCAAAATATACAGAGCTATTTACATTTATGAACTATATCGATTATCTGTTTTCATTGAGTTTAGATGGTGTAGATGCATTTTTAGTAAAGCACTACACATTGGCAGTGTATCAAACATTGTTATGTAGGTATTGCAGCATGATGTGAGTCTGACATCGAGAAGATCAGGATTACGTACTGGAGGAGACTTATACAGTGAGGAGTAAGTTGTCATTTATGGTAGAAGAGATAATACATTTTTGAGGTACCAAGATGTCAGCAGGAAAGCATGATATACAATTTGTGGCATGACTTCCTTCTCAGAACACTACAAAATATGGTACTGGGCCTAGAGCTCATCATGGAATGAAGAATGTCTATTCATGTTAACTGTCTTCCCCATCCAGAAATGTGTCATGTTAATATAAATTAGAAAATGGGTTTCTTCAATATATGGTACAATTGACTGATTACTTATCAGCAACATTATATCTACAAATGTTTACTTTGATACTTGTTTCCTTTAAGGCCAATATTGCTTAATTACTTTGGCTGATTTATTTAAAGTCTACATTCCTCTTGGTTACCTATTACACTTCTGGGATAGTGATAGGATCTGAGTAGAACACAAGTCAAACGATTAATTAAGATGCTAAGTCTCTATCTGAATTGCTTCACAGTGTCAGTAACCTCACATACAATGATACAGACCAACAGGCTATGGGTCCACTAGAAGTGCTCACTTGTGATACACTTGCTCACTGTCGCTTGCTCTAAATGACAAATGACATAACTCCCACCAGTCCAAACTTAATTATCTAACCCTTGTACCACCCAGACCTACTAAATTTGCATAGATCTACCAGAGCCTTAACTCAGTCCCTAAAAATACTACCAAGTTACTAACCTAAACATGAGTCCTCACTTTGTCACCCTAACCATAATACTTTTATATTGTTCCATAACCCTAAATTTCAAGGTCACTCCATAAATCTAAATCTCCTCTCCACCATTCTAAACCTAAAGTCCCTGATTGTACAATAAACCTAGAATTCCACTCCTACTCCCAAAACCTAAAGTCCCCAGTCACTTCCTACACCTACAATTCCATTTACCAATCCTAAAGTTTCTGATCTCTCCTTGAAACCTACACCTCCACGCCCCATTCCTAATCCAAAAACTCCATCCCTTTAGGGAAATCTAAATGCCCCACCTAATCACTGCCTGAAACATTAAGTTATACCTTCATCCCTCCTGGTCCTTCTCCATGTCTGCCAGACTTAACATACTCAAACTGAACTTCATATTCAGGCCACGACACATTACCTGAACATGTAGTTCAGTTTGAATAGGAGTGGCAGTCCACGTGATTTACAAGATGGTCGAGTCCCTGTCTGTGAGACATTGCTCTTCTAGTCCTTGGGACTTGTGTGCTTGTAGTAGACCCACCCATTACATGTAAGTGATAGCTCTGGATCCAAAACCTAAAGCTAGCACACACACACACACACACACACACACACACACACACACACACACACACACACACACACACACACACACACACACACACACACACACACACACACACACACACACACACACACACACACACACACACACACACACACACACACACACACACACACACACACACACACACACACACACACACACACACACACACATACTCACAAAGACACACACACACTCACGTGCAAACACACACAAACACATATACACACACATACACACACACACACACGTATACACACACATACGCATACTCACAGAGACACACATGCACACACATGCACGTACACAAACACACCCACACATGCACACTCACAACCACAAACACACACACACACACACACACACACACACACACCCATGCACATACACGCAGCCACGCACACATACACAGACACACACGTGTGCTCGCACGCACACACACATACTCACAGAAACACACACATACATGCACATACACAAGCGCACGCACACATGCACACTTGTGCGCGTGCACACACACATGCATGCGTACACACACACACACACAGACACGTGCTCACACATAAAAAGATGCACACATGTGAGCGCACACAAAAACACACGCATACTCACAGAAACACACACACACATGTACATACACAAGCACACGTGCATACATGCATGTGCGCACGGATGCGCTAACACACACACATACAGACACACACACATACACAAACACATACACACATACACACATGCATGCATGCACACACACACATACTCACAAATACACACACACACTCACGTGCAAACACACACAAACACATACACACACACACACACACACGACATACACACATACACGCACACACACACACATACTCACAGAGACACACATGCACACACATGCACTTACACAAACACACCCACACATGCACACTCACACACACACACACACACACACACACACACACACATGCATGCATGCACAAACACACAGACACGCGTGCATACATAGACACACACATGCATTCGCAATCACACACGCATACTCACAGAAACTCACACACACACATGCACATACACAAACACATGCACACTCACACCTGTGCACGCAGACACACATGCACACTTGTGCGCGTGCACACACACGCACGCATGCGCACACACACACACACAGACATGTGCGCACACATAAAATGATGCACACACATGCGTGCACACAAAAACACACACGCATACTCACAGAAACACACACACACACATGCACATACACAAACACTCGTGCATACATGCATGCGTGCATGGGTGTGCTAACACATACACATACAGACACACACACACACACACACACACACACACACACACACACACACACACACACACACACACACACACACACACTGCTAATGTCCTGACTCTGACTAATGCATGCTTCTCAGCTTACTGCTGTTTTTAGCTATATTTAAGCTCCACCATTAAGAAACACAGACTTACAGACTTGTTATTGTTATTTGTTCAAGTTGCACTTATACTGCTGAGGCTAGCAATGTTAATTTATGTTTAGCAGTTTAATTTCAACACTTTAAAATGTGTTTTGGTCTTTTTAGTCATTTGGTTCAGTGCTTAATTATACATATTTATTACCCCATACATCCATGTGAATTACTAGAAACTATGGAATGGGATAAGTATTAGTTACACAAATTATTTAAGCACCTTGTAGACTCTATATGTGCCTAAATTTACATTTCCAAATTAGTCCACCCTCACCCAGTTTCTACCTCTGTGGGGCCCTGCCTAGTGGCTCCACTATCAGTACCCTATTTGTTTTTTTCTTCCATACTGCAGAAGATGAGCCTTCCCAGGCCAGCAGAAGCCCTATGACTCCTTTGTTCCAGCCCAGGAAACAGTATTAGACCATACAATCCACCCCCCAGCTGTGAAAGTCAAGTAGCATGCAGGAGGTCAGATAGTTGGATCTTAATTAATGTTTATCCCAGGCTGCCTGCTGACTAAGAAGATCTGTCTGATTACAAGAGGAAATGTGACTGCCCCCCACACACATTCCATTCTCCTTTTCAGAGAAGTGTCTGTTTGATATAGTGAGAGGCAAAGCAAACGCTATAGTTGGGAAATAAAACCAGTCATGGCTACATGTTGCCAATATCATGAGCCTATCGGCCCACTCTCCATGGAAGATATGCAAGCCAGTGTTGATCACTCAAGCTGGTCCTCTGCTGCCTGGTCCCTCAGACATTAGTACTGCTAACTAAACTTGAGTTATATGGCTGCTGTAACTCTTACTCGCTGTCTGTCAGGGCTTCATTCCTCTATAACATGGTGCCAGGTACTGAATTACTTTTGTAACTCCTACTTGCTATACTTCTACAGTACCCTGGTCATTCCTGTCTGCACATGCCCAAACTGATTAACTCCCACAATCACCAGAGTTATGTTTTTTTTGCAGTAAATTTCTTTGTATATTCATTTCCTGACATTCTTTTTCATATCCACTTAAGACCTCTGGGTAAAATGTTTTACGGCCCCTTGCATTTCCTCATGATGTGCACCTGTGTGTGTTTTTTTAAAGCTAATTCTTTGCTATTAGTGCAGTTGCTGGGACAAATGTATTTGATAAAATTAGTCTTTTGGGGATAGGTGATAGTAAACTTTTATCTGTATTACAGATTTAAATTTTAAGTGTGATATCCTCTCTACTTGTAAATTATTCTGCTTTAAACATTTTATTTCCGTACTGTTTTCTGTGTGTCTGTTTAGAAATGCTTCTTATGGTACACTTAAGGTTACAGTGCCATTTATCCAGGAAATACGCAGGAACAGATCCATCAGTTTGATAGCTGAAGTTTTAGCTGTGTTTTAAATAGTTGTTTACATTTTGTATGAATTTCAGTTCTAGTGGGATGGGGTTTCATAGTTTAAATACACTATTTGGATATAGGCATTTACCTGCAGCATCGGTGATTTGTTATAGTGATTACTGAATTTTCCCTACAGCATAACATTTTATTGTGGGTGAAGTGATATGTTAAGTTGTTAAAGGATATTGAATTCTATGGCTTATATAGAGGTCTGTATGTTGTAGTTAGCTGAGAAAGAACTAGGTGATGTGGTTGTTCTAAGTAGTTTAATTCTATGAGTGCTAGGCAGTGGAGTGTTCTATTTTAGTTTAATGCAAGTTTCACTATTTTATTATAGCGTTGTGTCAAGTTTGAACAGTTGTGAGACTTGAAGGTTAGTGAATATTAAGGCAGCATAGAAAAAAAGATATGTATGCATTATGCATCTATTTTTTGATGATTTTTTTCAATCACGTGACACTTCATGGTCAAATTTTAACAAGCCATCTATTATTTCCCCTTGCAATTTTTTTGTGACTTACTTGTAATCATGGCATTGCTAGCAGAGATGATAGTGAATAGTGTTTTTTTAGAAAAAAAAAAAAAAAAAAATAAATAAATAAATAAATAAATAAATAAATTAACCACAAAAAGGAGCGAAATGGCTTTGCAGTAAAAAATCCAGTTCCCAATGTAAAATAACAAAAACAAAAACAGCAAACCTCTATTTCCAAAGTAAAACAGCTTTTTCAGCTCATAAAAGTAGTATGCTGCAAAGTAAAGCAAGTGTAGCTGGTTCTTCAACCCAAAAAGAATCGCACAAAAGTATAATCCAAACGAGAACTTTAATAGCTAGCTAGAGTTAAGCGCTTTCACCAAATGGCTTTTTCAAAACTTCAACAACTGCCATTAAAAACAAAGCATTTAAATATACAATGGAAGAAGTTCATTGGTGCACATGACATAGTTAATTGACTTAAACTCTAGTTCATTTACATATATACAGAAATCCTTCTGATATACTTCTAAAATACATTTAAAAAGCTAAGATAGTTTATTCATCATAATACAGAAGGACATAGTATAAATACACATCTATGACCTAAAACAAATGTAAAATAAGATAGTGAAATGTTATAAAAAGTTATAAAACATCCATAGTGTAGCATGAAGAGGAAAAAAAGGGTAAAATACGATTGATTCAAGTGTAACTATATAAAAATGCTCCATAAAAGTCTATATAAGTCTATATGTGCAACAGGGTTCAGATATATGATAGTACATGAATTAAAAAGTAGTGCAGGTAGGTATGTGTATAAAACATACTCTCAGATAAAAGTAATGAACCAGTAGTTAGGAAGAAGAATATGAAGGAACTGAATGATATTTTCCCAAGAACTGGTAATAGTAGATCTCCCATATGTACCCCTTTCCCCATAGCCAACAAATCCTTCCCAGGGAGACACAGATCCCAAAGCAGAGGGAGGAACAAACGGAAAGGGTAAAGAACACCAACAAGTAAAAAAAACGGGGACCCCTGCAATGTCTAGGGGCCCAAAACCTTAAAAAGTTTTAAAAAACCTAAATCCACACATATGAAAAACAACCATTTTAAAATAAAAATTTTTGGAAAAAAAACATTAAAAAACATAAAACCCTTTAAAAAATATTAAGGAAAATCCACAAATGAATTTTAAACAAACCAAGAAGGAAAAAAAACAAACAAAAACCAAATTACATCCAAAAAGAGCGTTCTAATGGGGAAAATGATTAATAAACATATAAAAGAAATAAAAACACAAAAGCAATTACAAACCATTCACACACACCTTGCAGACACCAGAATTTTCCTCCATTTGCCACAAAACCCACAGAATGGACACAATGATGACACATGTCACAAAAACATTTAAGGAAACACCCAAAGAATAACCTTTTTGGGTTTAAGAGCTTCAAGTTGCAACTCAGAACCCCAACAAACAAACCAACCAAACACAAAACACCAAACAAAACAACCCCCAAGTTCCAATCTGACTTCTCCCTAGCTACTTGTTTAGCAATTAGCTCCACCTTACCAAATTAAAATTTTTTGATTTGTTAAGTTAAATTTTATCCCAGGTAGCAAGTTTTTTTATTTTTGAGTTTAATTCAACACTTTAAAATGGTTTGGCCTTTTATATTGGTTCATGCTTAATTTTCTTTTATTACCCCCAACCAAGGAATTTTAAAATTTTAAAGGGGGAAGTATTTTCTAATTTTAAAAAACCTTTTAACTCTTTATTTAAATTTTCTTTAAAAAAAAATTTATAAGTTTTTATTTGGGGTGCTAGTGGGCCCCCTTCAGTCCCAAAAGTTCCCAATTTTGGGGGAGCCTTGGGAGGAGAACTTTCTCCCTTTTTCCAGAGGAAAAATAAGACCATAAATACCCTTTTCTGGAAGGAGATGAAAATCCCTTTTTTTCTTAATTAATGGTTTTTCCCCCCTTTCCCCTTTAAAAATTTTATTACCAAAAGGAAATTATCCCACACATTCCATTCTCCTTTTCAGAGAAGTGTCTGTTTGATATAGTGAGAGGCAAAGCAAACGCTATAGTTGGGAAATAAAACCAGTCATGGCTACATGTTGCCAATATCATGAGCCTATCGGCCCACTCTCCATGGAAGATATGCAAGCCAGTGTTGATCACTCAAGCTGGTCCTCTGCTGCCTGGTCCCTCAGACATTAGTACTGCTAACTAAACTTGAGTTATATAGCTGCTGTCAAGGCTTCATCCCTCTATGACATAGTTCCAGGTACTAAATTACTTTTGTAACTCTTACTCGCTGTCTGTCAGGGCTTCATCCCTCTATAACATGGTGCCAGGTACTGAATTACTTTTGTAACTCCTACTTGCTATACTTCTACAGTACCCTGGTCATTCCTGTCTGCACATGCCCAAACTGATTAACTCCCACAATCACCAGAGTTATGTTTTTTTTGCAGTAAATTTCTTTGTATATTCATTTCCTGACATTCTTTTTCATATCCACTTAAGACCTCTGGGTAAAATGTTTTACGGCCCCTTGCATTTCCTCATGATGTGCACCTGTGTGTGTTTTTTTAAAGCTAATTCTTTGCTATTAGTGCAGTTGCTGGGACAAATGTATTTGATAAAATTAGTCTTTTGGGGATAGGTGATAGTAAACTTTTATCTGTATTACAGATTTAAATTTTAAGTGTGATATCCTCTCTACTTGTAAATTATTCTGCTTTAAACATTTTATTTCCGTACTGTTTTCTGGGTGTCTGTTTAGAAATGCTTCTTATGGTACACTTAAGGTTACAGTGCCATTTATCCAGGAAATACGCAGGAACAGATCCATCAGTTTGATAGCTGAAGTTTTAGCTGTGTTTTAAATAGTTGTTTACATTTTGTATGAATTTCAGTTCCAGTGGGATGGGGTTTCATAGTTTAAATACACTATTTGGATATAGGCATTTACCTGCAGCATCAGTGATTTGTTATAGTGATTACTGAATTTTCCCTACAGCATAACATTTTATTTTGGGTGAAGTGATATGTTAAGTTGTTAAAGGATATTGAATTCTATGGCTTATATAGAGGTCTGTATGTTGTAGTTAGCTGAGAAAGAACTAGGTGATGTGGTTGTTCTAAGTAGTTTAATTCTATAAGTGCTAGGCAGTGGAGTGTTCTATTTTAGTTTAATGCAAGTTTCACTATTTTATTATAGCGTTGTGTCAAGTTTGAACAGTTGTGAGACTTGAAGGTTAGTGAATATTAAGGCAGCATAGAAAAAAGATATGTATGCATTATGCATCTATTTTTTGATGATTTTTTTCAATCACGTGACACTTGATGGTCAAATTTTAACAAGTCATCTATTATTTCCCCTTGCAATTTTTTTGTGACTTACTTGTAATCATGGCATTGCTAGCAGAGATGATAGTGAATAGTGTTTTTTTTAGAGATGATGTTTGGAGAAAAGAGCAGTCATTTTAAGGGTTTAGAAGCAGTTGTGAATTATTTAGCAGTGTTTCGATCAAAAATGATTGCTGTGAAAGGTCTTGATGTTTACAGAGAGTTTCGTCAGACCACATTAGGGGTGAGTCATCAGCTAATTGAACTAGTGAAGGATTTTTTTGTAGCAGTTTAGATGTTATTAATGAATATGTTGAAAGGTATGAGTCTTTGTATAGGTCCTTGGGGGCACCAATAGTTGCTAGTAAGATGGTGAAAACAATTTTTCAATTTCACTTCTTGTGGTTTGTTTCAGAGGTGAAAAATTGGTGTGACCTATGGATGAGGGTTTATGTAAGAGCTTCTGGTAGGAATGAGTATCTAAATATTTTAAAAAGTCTAAGGAAGATGGTGGAGACTAGGTGTTGAGCATTCTATGGGTGTTGACAGTATTAAAACAAATTAAGCAACGCTGTTGCTGTGCTGTGATGATTATGGAAGCCATGCTGGGTTAAAGACAGAACCTGGTTATATATTATATACATTCTGATGAAGCCTATCTTGGATGTAGGTGAAAGCGCTTAATTATTTGTGTGCAATAAATGGTTTTTAACTGAGTTCTCAACTTTTTGTACTGGATCAAAGTGTCAGTTTGGAATCATCACAGTCTATGCATCTGGCGTTAAGCAGCAGGTATTAACGCCTTGTGGTTCTGTTATATTATACAAAAAAAGTTGCGTATGAATGTATTTTTCACATATTCATGATAAGGTAGGTAAAATGGCAATTGGCCTATAGTTTAAGAGACCTGTGTTGATTTTGTCCTTGTGCAGTGGAAACATGACTTATTTTTTCCCCAAAGTAAAGAGACTTTATTTGCAAATATGAGTCAGTTCATCAGAATTGAGACAGAACATGCAAGTAGCCTCACCTCCTATCTTAAGAGAGTCACCAGGTAGATTGCTAGCGGTGGGTGTAGTAGGCTTTAGTTTTTTGACATATTTTGCATGGCATCTGTGGGAAGTGCATGGAAGGAGAAATGTTAAAAGAGATTATTTGATATCTGAATAGAGACATCAACAGTGTAGTTACTCTCCTAGTTGGTTAAAGACAGTGTTGTCTGTACAAAATTGATATTGAATTGGTTGTCTGTGGCATAATTTTGTTTCTATGTTTGATGTTGACTTCGTGGTTTGTCTTGGATTTAACAATTTATTGACTGAGGCCCAGAGCAGTCTTGGACTATTATAGTTGTGTTTTGATTGGTGAAGTAATAATTTGTCTTTTCTATGGTGATATGTGGTTTTGTTAGATTTATTAGTTTTCTATATGCTTGTGAAGGAAGAACTGTTTTTTTTTTTTTTTTGTCCACACCTTCCAGACTTTTTCTCATTGTTCCATGAGTTATTTATTTGCTAATTATATCCATGTGGCAGGGTTTGCTTTCATTTTTTTAGCTTGATCTGATGGGGGTAATGTGTTTAAAATACATAGAACATTTTATTCATAGGTTCATAGGTGTATACTAGGCTAATGACCACTAGGGCCCTTATAAGCCTAAATATGCAACCCAGATATGAAACACAAATGTGATTTATATAGAGTAATTTACTGACTGCATCTGACCATCAGAGATATAGGCACCAGACCAGGGATGAAATTTCTGATTTCCCATCTACTGGTCCAAATTGTACTTAAATAGGAATAGCAAGGAACTCTGCTTCAAATGGCTGCGGAGACTGTTCCAGAGAATGGGAATTCTCTGAAAAACATATCTGTCTCTCCAACATGTCCTATTTATGTTGCAAGCAAAATATAGGTCTTTTAGTCTAGTAATTCCGATGCTGCTTGTTTTACTGATATGCAAAAGCTTAATTAAAACAGGGTCCATAGTTGCTTTTAATGCCAAGCAAAGATCATCTCTCAGAAGTCTGAATAATACTGAGTAAAGGTACAGGGCTTTGATGCAATCGCTGTAGGACAATGCATTTACTCCCTGTATTCTTTTTTGTAAGAAACATTACTGGAAGTTTGAGTTGCTGCATGTGTCTGGTCAGGTACCTACTGAAAGGGGCATTAGAATCTTATGATGGGTCTGATGATGGCTGAGGACAATGGTATGATGACCTCTCTGGACATAGATGCCATGCCCTTGTTTAAAAATTAAGCAACATAGACCATTTTTTACTACTTTGAATACATGTTGGTCAAAAGCTAGATGACCATTTACATGAGTTTCTACATCCCTGATTAATGAATAAACTTTTACTGGTGTTTGTTGATACACAGTCACCAGCAGTGGTCAGCTTCTCAAAAGGCACTGTAACACATTTCTTAATAGTGAGTTTTAAGACATGGTTTTGGCACCAAGCATTTGCCTGTATTAGACCTTCCTGACGGTTATTCTTTTTTGTGGGGATTTAGTAACTGCTCTCCATTTGCAATCATCTGTGAGCATGGTTAACCAGAGGTCTTTGACAATGGTTTAGACATCTGAGAAGCAGATGCCAAAGAGGAGTAGGCCTAGCACAGAACCCTAGGGAGTCTACTGGTGACTGGCCTCTTTATGGAGATGACTTCACAACGTCTAACCTCCTTGGCCCTATCAGTGAGTCATTTAGCTATCTAGTGTGTTATACAGGGTCTTATACCTAGCTCCTTAAGTTTACTGACAATACCCCAGTGAGGTATTGTATCAAATGTGTGGTTAATAATATAACACATCATGTCACTAGTTATGTCTATGACTTGCAGTTACAAAGTGAGATTACTATGGAAATGTAAGATCGTATGTATGTGGCACACCCAGTAATACCACTACTTTATGGCTTACCAAAATCCATAAAGATCCACAACATCCTCCAATGAGACTGATTGTGTCAGATAAGGGTTAGGTCACTGAATCAGTTTCCCTTTCTTTAGAACAGATTTTAAAACATTTGTTGAAAAATGTTTGCAGTTATATTTGTGATACAAACCATTTTTTAAAAAAGTTATATGGATGGTATGAAGGGAATGATATACATAATTATATGTTGGTTACACTGGATGTGAACTCTTTATTTATGGTAATACCAAATTAATATGGCATTGATGCCATTAGGAAACATCTGACTGACAATGCAGACTATGTGGTAAAAAGACTGAAACTATATGTAGCTTCCACTAGTAATATATTTACATTTGATAATGCCCTATATCATCAGAAGCTGGGCATGGTGATGGGGACATCAGTTGCTAATACATATGCCAATATTGATTTAGATCATTGGGAAAGTACCTATGTGTCCATCTATTACTTATGCAGAAAATGTTATGTTCTACAGACAATTTATGGATGGCATCTTTATGATATAGAAGGGTGATGAACGAAGCTTGATACAGTATGCTTATTTTCTAGATAATACTACAAGCTTCAAGTTTTCCCTAGTAGAGATTAATTTTGTGGACATTATGATCAGTAAACAAGGGGGAAAACTGTCTACATGTATACTTAAAATGGACATACAGGCTTATAGATCCTTGCATGGATGCAGTATGCACCCTAAACATGTGTTTAGGGGGATTGTGAAAAGTCAGTTTTTAAGGGTGGGAAAGTTGACTACTGACATAGACTAATGCAAGGAAGATGTAGATAGAATTAAAGATGAATTTCAAACAAGGCGGTATGATGAATATCTCATGAATGAGATGTGTGATTATATTACAAAGGAATGGAGTGGACAGGCTATATCCTATTTTGCAAGCTGTCAACAGAGGCCTGTAGCTATTAACAATCCCTGGGATTCAATAAACTCCGTGCAGGAATAGTGCTATTTCTGCATGGAGTGGTTCGTGTCCTTGTACCCACAGCAACGCGTCTTGCATATTCATGAAGGCACACTGCTGTATAAGTTATATGAACGTGAACGGGTTGCAGGGGGCATGTCTAAGTAGTGCATGGACTACAAACATGCCTCCTGCCCTCAGAAAATGCTGTACGACACATTCTAAACCCAATCTAGCGTAATATTAGAGAATTTCTCTAATATAATGCCAGTATTTCAGTGTCCATGGACACTGAAATTAAATAAATGAATTTCACTGTCCGCTGACACTGAAATACATATGGGAGCAGGAAACCAATGCAGGGGGTGTTTGGCAGGTCATGTGACACACACCCTGCATTGTAAAACTGCTGTATGACACTTCGCAACCTGCTAAAGCAGGAAATGTGGACAAAGGCACAAACAATGGCGGAGCCCTAAAAAGGGACACATCTGAAATATTGCCCTCAAAAACTTTGAAAGTTGACAGAAAGCAGGGTATGTATTAGCATGAATCTCTGAAGGATAGAAGCTTGAAAGCCAAATCCATGCCATTATTTCCTCACTACAATTCTCAATGACTTGTCAGAACACCACAATACTCAATCTGTAACATAATAATATAATAATAATATTATATATTTTTTCTAGGCTAAGGAATGTTTAAGCATAGCTAAGCGGGTGTGCGCATTATGGCCCCCAGCTTACCATAGCTTAAACATCTCACAGGAGATAAATACAAATATACAAGTGAAATTCCCAAGGTGAGTTAGTGTAATAGCTAGAGTTCTGGCTTTACATGCAGGCATTCTCCATTTTAGTTCCAAGATAGGCAAGATATTTTTATATGGGAAAGTAGTGTTAAAATAATTTTATTTAAACTTAAATTATGTAGTAGCTGTTTTTTGTCAACCAGGATAGTCTAGCTGATGGAAAATGTAAGTGTGAGTGCATATAACATGTGAAACCAGCCATGTATACACAAGCGTCCCATACAGTATAGTCAATCCACTTGCCAATATAAGGAAAGCACATAGAGGGATGTCATGTAAAATAAATCATATACACTTATTAAATGAAGTCAGGATTCTGATTTATTTAATAAATGAAAAGTGAGTGATGGTTAGCAATGCTCAGCAATGCTTAGCAGATGTAACCATTTCTAAGACGTGAACACTAAGCACCAGGTAGCTCAGCTAAGCACATTTGCTCACTGCTTAGTGGAGCTGAACCTTTTCAAAATGGTGCGATGACAGCAAAGGGTGGTAATATTGCACTATTTAAAGGACACAGGTGGGAATACAGCCATAATCTGTTATAATTCATTTGTGCAGATACAATGGCTGGCATAGGAGATGGAATGCACTTTCAGGTGTAATGCTGGATCATTCAGGTGTCCAGGGTCATGGCTGGACTCCTAGTAAAAAAACCTGATAAGAAACTGCTGCAGGGCCAGTACCAGGGCTCCCAATAGAAATCAGAGGCCTGGGACCATATTGCACATGACCTCACCAGTGCTACTGGCATCCCCCAGACTGGTGAGCAGATACAGCACCACTATGCTGACCTAACGCATAGGATGGGGGCACTCTTGGACCAGTGAATCCAAGATGGATGGGACTGAAATGCTCCAGTAGTGTGTAAGTATCACTATCAAGTAGTTTGTAGAAAATACTAGCCTGAGAATGTGATAGACAGATATGCATAATGTGTGTTTTTTCCCCTACAGCTGCAGCAGAGAGGGCTATGAATGTCAAAGCCCATAGTGACAGACTGCTGAGGCTGCACCGACAGGCTGGTGAGTACAACTCCATTTTGCATTATATTGTTCAAATAATTAAGAAGGAGTACATTGCGTACTGCTAGTAGGTATACTGTTACTGTGTGAACTGAATAAATAAAAAAGTTTGACTGACTAATATTGGTGTACAATAAAGACCATTACAAAAAACTGTTATGTTTATTCTGGTATGTTGTTATAGACATATATAGAATGTATACAGGTTCTTCACAGCAAATATGGCTGTGACAGCATACATTAACTAAGGTTCATCTGTGAGCAAGCTGTTAAGAGAAACTGTAGATGGTGTAGCTCTAAACAAGATATACATTAAATGTGAAATATATACTGCACTAAGCTCTGAACCCTGAATAGTAATATGTAAAGTATCAAAGTGTGTTCCATGCAGCATTGCCTTGTGTTATCCTTTGCTTTCCGCATTGTAGTAATCCAAAGGAGTAATGCACAGTACAATAACTATCTGTAATGCATGCATCGCAAGATTACAAGTTCAGACTGTCTAACCAAGAGACTATCAGGCAGAAACCAGTGACACAAGAAACAGCAGTTCCCAAGTTGCTCATTGTGATGAGATATAGTTTAGTTATTAATTTTGCACTCCCAGACATGGTTCGAATCTAGGGAGTGGTACTAAGATGTGTGCATATCTACACACAAGGAATCATGAATAAATGTAAAAACACTCAGGTAGTGTTAACAGATATTTTCTCCTCAGGTTTTACAGGTAAATAAATGGTAGTAGCTATATGAAGGGTATACTAATAAACTGTGTACAACTGTTCAATTGTCCCACCACATGCCTAAGAATGACAACAAGGTTGGTACATACAATATGCATTCTTCCAGAATCATACCTCTCAGCTGTACAGGTATTCACTGAACCTAAGGATATTTGTCTCAGAATTTTGGTCTGTTTTACATAAAGTAGTGGTGTCATGCCAAGTCAGAGGCAAATCATTATAGACTGAAGTTAATAATGATAGACATATAAGTGTTAGATGGCATAACCTTCAGAAAAGCCATACAAATGCAAAATCTGTTATTTTATCAACTTTCTAAGTTTGTAAGAGCAATATCTTAAAATTGTCCATATTTATGGACCTTTGTCCCACTCTTATGTATGGCTTTGTCCAGATGTCATGCTCTAAGAGTTTGAGAGGTACTGTATGTTCCCGATACATGTCTCTCAAGTGTTATGCTGTCACAGCTAGTGGTCACTGCTTCAAATAATCCTGGACACAGATAGGAAACCAGTTGATGTATGCTAGTAGCACACTCACTTAGTAGTTTAGGGTACCCCTCCTGTGCCAGATATGTAACCCTGACATGTACAAGTCCCCTCTAGTCATGTAGCCAGAGTTGTCACAGTTTGCCTCATGCCATTCCAGGCTGACAGTTTAATAGGCATGTTTGTACTACAGAAGCTATGGACCATAGCTAGATGTAAGGTGAGGGCAGACCCATAGAGTATTGAGCAGGACTGTTATGGAAAATAGAAGCATAAACAGTTGTTAATGGAGTTTTTGTCTCTCCCCCCACCCCTCATCTGCATCAATAATTATTACTCATATACTACGGGTATATTGTGCCCCAACCCTAATGTTGGGACTTGCGTTATATTATTGTTAATATGTTTGATTGCTTGCATGTTAACATACCTTGTTCAAATACCATTGTTGATGGCCTGTTGTTGTCAATGTTATTGGCATGCTGTTACAATGCATACTGTTGTTCCATTTATGCATGTGTTCTGTTTGCAATGCAACTGTTTCAAATCTGTTTTATGGGATTAATTGGAACACCCATGCATGCTGTTATAACTAATCTTGAAATGTGTTGTTCATGACTAACCAACATATTTTGCAAAACCTCAACACCATAGCGCATTCGGGAAGGCAGATGCCAGTGGATCCACCTGTCCTACCGCATCTGGCCATGGCACTGGGCCCCAGCACAACTGGGACAAAATCATGGATCTCCCTTGTCTGCTGGTCCTGCACCACCTTTGGGTCAAACCGCTGCCGGGGACAGGGCTCCTCCCCCTAGGGAGAGGGCACAGAAAGAAGCCTGTCACCCGCAGTCAGGTCAGGGGTTTCATGTGCAGCACCTTTTGATCTGAGTTCAGAGGGCAGCTGGGCCAGCTTGAGGGCCGCCTGATGCACATTGAGGGGTAGGCCACCCCTCTTGTCCAGACCCCAGCACAGCCACCTTTGGGGCCATGGGTGCAATTGTGATTGTTCTTGGGTGGGAATCTCAGTCCCACTGTAACTATATGGGGGCCCATGGGCTTCGGATTCCCAACCACCCTCCCCGTCAAATGTGTTTATCCCCCTCATGTGTCATATACCACCCCTGTCTGCTGTCTTGTCTGCCTCCCTACCCAACCTACCTCCCCAGACATACCTACAATCCTTTCCCAACATCCCACACTCACCTTAAAAAAAAAGGTGGCATGAGTCCCAAAAAAATATCACCCCATACTTAGCTGTCCATTTCACACGTGTCTACTGGACACATGTAATCCAGTTTAATTGGCTTGACAGCACATTTCTCTTGTCCTCACCCTTCTCTCTGGGGTTTGAGAGTCCAAATCTTCCTACAAATTCTGTACAAATGCACAGCTGTTGCTGTATAAGAAATGGACAGATATGGATCTTCCCTATACCCATCTTGCACATCCCTAGCTAGCTTTCATATTGTTTTTCCCTCTGAATGTCCCTTTTTGCCACTTTTCTATCACCCCTTTTTCTTTTCTTTTAAAAAATTAGTGCAGGTGTAAGAGAGAGAAAGCAGGAGTAAGCGAGTTTGCGTGATGCTAAGTGGAGCCAACACAGATTAAGCATCTCTATGGTTAACCATGTGTTGGCATTGCTTACTATCATGCAAACCCACTTAAAGCCATTTATAACTACTTTAGTCACTCTGTCTCCATCAACCACTTTTCTGCCAAGCAAAAAAATAATTAGCACTGCCAAGTTTCAAACCCAGAGCCCCATACACCATATTCAGAG
This sequence comes from Protopterus annectens, assembly GCF_019279795.1. Classification (NCBI taxonomy): domain Eukaryota; kingdom Metazoa; phylum Chordata; order Ceratodontiformes; family Protopteridae; genus Protopterus; species Protopterus annectens. Next base: position 546,687,430 of record NC_056736.1, read on the forward strand.
CAATTTATCACTACACCACTTAAGCTATAGGAATTTTTTATGCTTTTTCAAACATATCCTGCAGCAGAGTCATTCAATAGTAGGGGAAATATTCTGTAGAATCAGTCAGGTTTTGTATATATACATATACACATGTATATATATGTATGGTGATGTATATATTTGGAGAAATATATGCATAATATGTATAGAGATATACATAGGTTAATAGGTGTGTACGGCCCTGCAGCCTTTACAAGCCTAGCCCATAGAAGTGCCCTGGCCTTGTGCTGCCCGACATTAATTCCCAGTAACTCTCTCAAATGGAGCCACTGGAGTGATCCCCGGGGTGAACTATTTCCCATCCACTCATCAAGATTTCTGTTGAAGAGGGCCAGTGAGGTGCTCTGCTTGACATATATGGAAAGTCTATTCTAGAGCATGGGCAGTCTCTGGGTTATGAACATGTCCCTCCAGCATGTTCTGTTGATTGTGATAATGAGGTTGAGGTCTCTGGAGCATGTGGTGCAGAGGGATTGGGATTTCTTTAGATGCAGCATTTCTAACAGAGCTGGGCCAGACATGGCTTTGTAAGTCAAGCAGAGATCGCCTCTTAGTAGACTATAGGAGACAGAGAATAAGTGGAGTTTTTTTACTCTGTCCATGTAGGACATGTGTTTAAAGCCTAGGATCCTCTTTGTGAGGTACTTTTGTGGCCTTTCCAGCTGTTGCATGTGTCTAGTAAGGTACATGCCAAAGGGGGCATTATACTCGATGATTGGCCTAATGACGGAAAAATAGAGAGAGATGATGACCTCTTTCTTCCCGGATGCAAAACCCTTGGTAATGAGATGTACCACATAGAAGGACTTTCTGACCACAGTGGCAATATGGTGGTCAAAGGAGAGGTTGCTGTCAACCTGTGTCCCCAAATCTCTTATAACGCCTTCAATATTCAGTGGGCTCCCATCAGTGTGGTAATTAGTAGATGATGACACATTTTCTGGCATTAAGCTTAAGGCCATGTTTTCAACACCAGTCATTGGTCTCAGTGAAGCCTTTCTATAGGATGTCTACATTACTTAGGGAGTTAATAATTGCTCCAGGCTTGCAGTCTTCTGTGAACTTGGACAGCCAGATTCCCTCCGTGTTGACGTGGACTTCTGAGAAGTAGATGCCAAACAGGAGAAGACCCAGGATCAATCCCTGTGGGTCTCCACTTGTGACTGGTTCTCAGTCTGACTTGGAGTCTGCTACATTCACACTGTGGGTTCTATCTGTGAGCCAGTTTGCAACCCACCTAATGATATAGGGGTTGATGCCTAGTTTGATGAGTTTATCAATAATTCCTGAGTGGGGAATTGTATCAATGGCCTTGGCCACATTGAAGTTGGCTGTAAAAACTGCCTTCCTCTCATCCACAACTCTGGTGACTGACTCAAAGAAGTCAACCAGGTTGAGCAGGCTTGATCGACATTTCAGAAAACCAAATTGTGTAGACTCTAGAGTTTGGAGATTCTCTATATCCTTGTTAATTAGGTCCATGATGATGAGATTCCTTATATCCTTGTTAATTAAATCCATAATGATGCGCTCCATAGCCTTACATATCAGACTCATCAGGCTAATGGGGCGATAATTCCCAGGGTCTGTAGTCACTGCCCCTTTAAGGAGAGGGATCACAGTAGCAATGCATCAGTCAGTAGAGACGAAGCCTGAGGTGAGGCTGTGATTGAACAGGGCACACGGATGTTGTGCCAGTTCACTTTGTAGTTCATGTAGAACACATCCAGGGATATTGTCGGGTCCCATGAAAGCTGTATTCTTGCCCTTGGACAATGCATCTTTAACCTGTGCTGCAGTAATGCTGATGCCTGGCATTCTTTTGGTATTCTGATTGGTCTTTTGGGGGGGGGTAAAGTTGGCACTGACTCTTTCAGCCAGTCTGTTGGCAGTAACTGTTGGCTCAGTATAGGAGGTACCATTGTCCAGTAACTCAGAGCAAACCTGGGTATTGCCGTGGAGATTTTTGTTATAACTATAAAAGGCTTTGTGGTTGTTTTTAGTGTCTGCTGCAATTATGCCTTCATAGCGGACTTCAGAGGTTTTGATGAGGGATCTCAACTTTTTGTTGAGGCTAATAAGGGAGTTTTTCCAGTCCTGGGACTTCACCTTTTTTTTGCAACAGTTTCTTCCTTCTGTTGTAGAGTTTTTTAATGGCAGGGGACCACCAGATTGTCTTCCTTTTTTTTGGAGGAGAGCATCTTGGTTCTGTTTGGTATGGCTAGTTCCATGCATTTATGTACATGTTCATACAGTGCACTGGTGTATGACTCGGCTGTCATGCATCTGTTTTCCATTGACATGGGTGCCCTGAAGTTAGCCGCCTCTGTTTTTAGGAGCCCAAAGTCAGCTTTGGAGAAATTTTTCATGGTGGTTACCTTTATGGGGGGTAACATACATAAATGTATGATATAAAATAAATGCATGAATATATATATATATATATATATATATATATATATATATATATATATATATATATATATATATATATATATATATATATATATATATATACATACATACATATATATATATATATATATATATATATATGTATATATATATGTGTGTGTGTATCTCTCTCTCTCTCTCTCTCTCTCTCTATATATATATATATATATATATATATATATATATATATGGAGTCACTTCAATTCACTGAACTTTCAAAATTCATGACTTTTCATTCTTCATTTCCACCACACTTGAAATTCATTCATCACTCTGATTTCACTTCATTTTCAAAGTTTCATCACAACTATTAAGTATTATACAAAAGAATAATGGACCCCCCCCCTTCCCACTGTAGTGAGACCCTAGTTAGTTAATATATAGGTAGGTGGGGGAGCCTGGAGCTGGGTGTACACAGGGCCCACTTACTTTTCTAACTTATTTAAGCACTAGCATTAAGTCATATGAAATTAATAAGTGGGGCTGCACCCCACACACCCCCAGGGGCTGCTCTGCCCCCACCTCTGCTATATCAACTAACTAGGGGTTCTATTCTGGGATATGGGGAATATTGAACTTTCAGTGAAAATGAAGTTTCAGTGAAATTAATTTCAGTGAAATGGTGTCAGTGAAAAAAAGTCAGTGAAATTGAAAGTTCAGTGAATTTGGTGAAAATATATATATATATATATATATATATATATATCTGTATGGGACTACTTTACATGATCAAAATCTCAAATGATCGACTTTCGTATGGCCAAGACCACATGATTGAACATTTGAAACATTGATCATGTAAAAAAAAAATATAACAAACAAACAAAAAAAAAAACTAAATGTGTCCAGCAGGGGCCTTGCACCCCCCCCCCCACACACACACCCCAGCTACTTAAATATACTGACTCTGAGATCGCACTACATTGCAGAAATGGTAAATCTTCCTGTTCCGTGCTGTATGGAGTTCTCCATTCAGACCGTTAAAGGTTTTAAAAGCTCAGTCATATGGTCTTGGCCATATGAAAGTCGAGCTTTTAAAAGTTTGACTATCTCGACTATCTGAAGGGGACTCATACCTCAGAGCCATACCTCTCTACCTCAGTGCAAGAAGTCTGGCCAAAGGCTGTTAAAATGTGGGGACAATGGGCCAAAACTAGGGAGCTATTTTAAATATTGTTCTTTTGTAGAAAGTCGCTATAGCAACAGTGTTTGTTTCAGCATACATCTTCTGAAGGATGTAAGGTATGAAACTGAAATGCATGTCATCATTTACTGACAGAAATTCACAAATCATCACTGTGATTTACCAGAAAAATAAAAATAAGGAATCTGTGGAATAGACCAAAAATATGAGCAATAAATCTGGACATTCTGAAAGAATGGAGCCAGAGGTATGCTCAGAACTCCTTAGTGCAACAAATCTGGACCATGCCTGACAGAGTGGAGGGAGAAAGCCATGAAAATAGGAACATATCAGAAATACTGGAGTAGATAAGCTGACACAGTTGCCGCAATAACATCCTCCTGGCTGTTCTAACATTTATTGACTGAAATAGCACAAGTCCATCTCTCAATTACATCTCACTAGTTAGTGAATTAAATCCTCACATCATCCCACTGATGTGTTAGAAATACACAACACTTATGGGGGACAGACAACAGTACATCCTACAATTATCTGGACATAACATCAAATTAGGGAAGCTAAACTGAGCTGCTAAACATGTCACCAGGCACCATCCAAATTACAGTCAGAATGACACAACACTAACTCAAATCCACTATGGGGAATTACACATGTATTTGCAAAAATATCAGGCACTACAGGGATGTAACAGCACTGAAAAACAGACACCAGTGTGAAAGTACATACCCACAACCAATTTCACCACAGTCACAGTGACATACTGGTAATCCAAATGAACAGTAGCGTATAAAGAATGTGTGAGCAAAAACATCATGTTTGCCACTCACACACTTCCCTTACATATACTGGCCTAATTCACAGTGTAGTACCAATCCCGACCATGATACAAGACATGTGTCAGCCTGCCCCAATTCCTAGCTCCTTTCAGCCCCCTGCTATAAAACACGCTAAACACGCGTTTTCCAGCTTGTACCAACTCAGCACAGATCCTCGTGGGGTGTGCAAGTGATCCAAAGCAGCAGAGAGAAAAAAAACTTTCCAGAGATAATATATATTGTATTTTTGTGGCTTTCCACTGTTATTTAGCTAGCGACTGTTTATTCTAGCCTGTCTTACTACTATTTTAAGTGATTTTTACATTTTGTTACACTTAAGTTTACTAATTGTTGCAATTGTTTCTGTAGGCTACACTATAAACTCGCTAGGCGTTGCTACATTTATGCTTGTTACTTCATGTACTGTCTTTTTTTTATAATGTATCAAAAAAAAAAAAAACTCTTTTTTACTAAACTGAACTAGAGTCAGAGTTGTTCATCAGTGATCCTGGGCTTTGTTTTTTTTTTTGTTACTGATCCATTGCCTTATTAGGAAGGAGGGAGTTTCTTTGCCTTTCAGTGGGGGGGAGGCACTGTGCGAGGCTTTTCCGATGGTTTTGTGAGGTGAAGCCTTGAAGTTTCATTAGTGCGTTTTGGGAGCGTGGTGGGCCTTCCCTAGCTTCCTTCCCTGCTAAACCTACAGCAGCGTAAGCGCCGTGCGTGTTAGTGGCGCTGTGCAACACAAGAGCAGCCTAAACAAAGTTAGGTTATTTAAACTATTAAGATTCAAACTTCAAATTCTTCAAATTTTCCTTTAAATTCGAGCTTCTCAGGCTGCTACTGCTGTCTAACCCACCAGCATGTAAAAGTTCAAGTTCATCTCTACTTGATTCCAACTTCTGCTCTTCTCTATCTGTAAACTAAGCCTAGCAACTACTCTTGCACTTTGAAGCTAAAACTTTATAGATTATAGACCACCAGCCACCTAAAACCTTCCCCTTCCCCACTTTGTCTTGTCTCTCTTCTTATCTTACTTCTCTGATTGGGAGAGGAAGTAGTGTGTCCTCTCTCCTCTCAGTGTGAACCTGGGAGAATGGAGCATTGTTAAAATTGCCTCATGTGTACAAACAATCCCTTCTCCGACAAAACACAAACACATACGAGAGATGCAACTATCTACTCCGTGCAAACTGGAGCTCTCTCAACTCTCTCAACAGGACTGGCAAGACCAGACAGGAGGAGGAGTAGAAAATACAATACATACACATCACATGGTCACACATCACAACTTCCAACATATACACATACACAACAATAACATGCACAGGCTCTGATCAAAATCAAAACCCAAAAAACAGCACAAGCAGAGACGCAAAACCCTACCTCACCACGAACAACACAAACAACACAACACCCACACAGTCAGTCACAAAACACACATGACCACAACCCCAAAGGCCATACAAACATCCAGACCACAATGTCCAGACACAGTTAGACACACTGGCCTCCAGGCCACCGCTCACTTGAGTGAGGCTGGGACTCAGTAAGTAGTGACTGGCCAGGCGTAGAATCCGCCAGGCTGCAGCACTCAACAGCGGCAGCAACAGCAGTCAAGCTCTCCTCAGCAGGTACAAGTAGGACGTGCAGCGACCTGAGGCAGCTCCTCATTGGACTGACGTACATGAAAAGGGACGAGGGCAGGCTGATTAGGCCCGACCGGCAGGCGGATTGTCTGGTAGTAGCCAAGTCCCTGAGAATGATAGAATGATGCCACAATAGACTGATCAATATGATCAGCTTAAATGGTGGCTTAAATCTTGTCTGTCGAGAGATGATGCTGCTGTCATGCTGGGGATGACACGCTGCTTTGCACCCTGTTGCTTTGCCTGACACCTTGGGCATGTCATGTTGGGCTTCCTGATTACCACCTGGCTGTGTGCTCCCCATAGTACCTTTTTGGCTCAACCTATAAAACTAAACCTACAAAAGGAAAAAAAAAAAAAAGAATTCTAAGCTGCCTTAATGCTGAAGCATCACTCAAGATGCACTTGGGCCCCTGCTTCTCAATGGAGAAAAACGATGTCTGAGCCGATGTCTGTGCTCAGAGAAGGCTCTGGGCACCCCCTCAACAGGCCCCACTTCATATCATGGGTTCGTTTCAACCCCAAATCCGGACAACAGAACTTCAGGAGGTGTCAGACCCCAATACTAACACCCAACACCAAGGTTCATGCAAGCGCGATGCACATCGGACACCCATTCATCGAGGGGTCAGGTAGCGCCAGACGCATACTGCATTTGTAGCAGCATTTTAACAGGCCCCTCTCAATCTCCAGGAACCTCACATGGCCTTCCTGAAAACAGTCAAGGGGGATAAATGTATCTCCAAACACACCCATATACTTAGGTGACTTACTACTCCTAATATGAACTGGGAACACTACCAAGCCCGAAACACTCCTAACCCAAAGATTCCTGGAGTTCATAAACTCAAATGCCATGTAACTAGTCACAATCCCCATCCACAGGAGAAAACATACTTGATCTCATCATCACGAACCATAGGATCAAAATGTCATTCAACACAGTATATAGATCCACATCAGAGGAATCAAATAATCTCGCTCCGTCCCTCATCCCACATCGATGGAAACAAAAAAACCGAAAGAGCAAAGTGAACTTCTTCCCGAGAGCACACTTCTAAAACTAGTGTGGTGGAAACATTTAAGTAGCCATTTTCACACTTCTAAAAATCTAAACAACTTGAATAGGTTGCAAATCAACAGGACCAACACCTACAGGACTGCACTGATCTTACAAAGCCAACAAACTACAAAAGTCTGACTCTCTGCCGCAAGCATCATTTCTGGTGGACCCCAAACCTAAACCTCTACAACAAAAGGGAAAGAAGCTACTCTGGTGGACCCCAAAATCCTTGAAGCTCTACAACAAAAGGAGGAAGCTACTACAAAAAACTAGAAATCTCATAAAAGAAGAAAAGGCAAATTTTTTGAGGAAAATAAAAGAGAGGACTCTATAAAATCATCCAACCTTTTGGCTATATTTAAAAAACTAAAGGGACTAAAGAACAGATGCTGAAAGTTTCAAAAATGTGAGAAAAAGACATATAACATCCTTATTTGCTAAGCTACTGGCCCTTTCAAAAAGGATAAACTGAGAGGAAACTATATCCCAAATGCCAGCATGAATGGCCAGCAGGAGTGAGCACTGTGAAAACTTCATAGAACTAACCATTCCAACATAGCATCCCCTGGACTGGATCCCAACCCAGTGTTGTGCTTCCCAAACTCCAGCGGAACCCAGCATCCATGGGACTGTTTTTGGTTTAGCTCAGTGTCACCTCAGGATGCCAGGAGTCAACCTGGCGACCCTGGTCTCACTTCATAGCGGTGCCTCTCCACAGACTGGGAATACCGCCCAGTGGTAAGCCACAAGCCTTATCTGCAAAGCCATGGAGGATCACCTCCACACTCATAAAATAAGACCCATAGACTTTCAATCCAGTTTGGCTTGTCAAAGGCAGAATCCTGCTCTAAACTTTGGTGTTGGTTTTTTGACGATCACCAAGGGGCATGATGAGGAAAGGCAGCAGTCCATACCTACTACGACCTGGCAAAATTCTTGACAAGCAACCCTCAGGTATCATCGAAAAACTCATCAGCAGCGGTGCAAACCCATACATACAAAGATGGTTGAATGGGTTGCTACAGAACCCACAGACAGGGGTCAGGCTGGAGCCATGTCCGGACACTGGACCTGTGTCCCTGTCACAAGTGTGTCCCCCAGTCCTCCAGTCCCTGCTCCTGTTGCATCTACTTTTCTGAGTTCACAAGCACACACAACAGGCAGGCTGACAAAGTTTGCAGATATTTTGATGACTGCAAACTAAATCGGCTACATCATACACATCTGACACAGATATCCTCCAGAAGGGCCTCACAGAAATGGATAACTGGTGCAAAAGCCATGGCCTGAGAAAAGCCCCAAAAAATACCGTCATGACCCTTGAAAAAAACTAAGCTTACCCCAAGCTTCCATATAGGGTCCACTGAAACAAGTCATCAGGAAAAACATCGTGGAGATCTGGGGACTGCTGACTTTGACACTCATATGTTTACTAAAAAGTAGTTAGGAAAAAAGTAGTTAGGAAAACCTTCTATATCTCCATTCACATCTAGAAGGTTCACATCTACATCTCAAGGAGGTCATCACTCATTAGACCTCATATTGGTACAATGCCCTAGCAGTTGTATACAACCATGCACCTGAATATACTTGATCTGCCCCTGAAGTTCCTCAAGAAAGAAAAACAAAAGCAAAAAAGGGTCTTATGCTGCTTGACTGTCTTATGCTGCCGACTGAAAAGTCTCCTTTGCAGCAGTCTCAGAGGTGCTTAGCAGAGGTGACCTGTGGCCATATAAACACATGATAGGATAGATACTGATGAAATATATATAGATCCCTCAAAAAGATTAGATGGGAGACTTAAGGCGGGAAACGGTTATAAATGGAGCTTGCTGGAGGACAGATTCATGCTGGAAGACAGGGACAGCTGTGGAACTCCTATGCTGTGGATATGACAAAGAGCACCTCGCTGGCCTTGTTCAAGAGGAATCTTGACAATGGATTGGAGAATGCTTGAATAGATGATGGATGCTTCAGTGTATACATACTTACTTCAGTGATCATGATAGGCACAGATGCATATTCCAGGTCACTAAAGGGGTGGCGCAAGCCACATAACTATAGGCCCCAGGCTCGTGCTAATGGGCGCTAGCCCCTTAAATAACCTATGAACCTATGAACCTATATGCAGCTGGTAGACCAGCAGAAACTGGAGCAGCATGCACAGTCAGATAAAAAGGAGCCATAAGACTTGCATCTTCCCCCTCCCTACACAGGGCAAATAACATTTACACACTACACTGCTACTCAGTCCTGACAGTCTGTCAACACATGCCAGAAATACACAGACCTCTCACTTGTACAGAGTCCCACAGAATATCCAGGCTTTTTCCTCATATATAAGGCCTCTTCTACATAACATGTCTGGCATTCTGATACATCACTGGGATGATATCAGGAATGAAGGCACTAAATAATGATATACCATACCTGTCAACCTCTTTTTGCATGACATCTGGACAAATCCTGACATACATGGGAGACAGAGGCCCAAAAACAGGGGCATATTTGAAATATTGCTGTTATAAACTGAGAAAGTTTCTGGTGTAACAGGGTTTGTTGTAACATATCTTTTCTGAGGGATAGGAACTCAGAAACACAAATGGATGTTACCATTTACTGACTGCAATCCCCAGAGTATGCTACTCATTTTCCAAAGACAAAAAATGCCTGAGGAACACACCAAACATAATAGTCCAAACTCTGGCCATTCTGCGGATAGCCCTACATTTGAGAGTTATGTTAACCACATAACACCGTCAGGGTTAAAATCACGTAGAAAATCCATGTCCACACAAATCATGTTAAGCTAGCATTAATCCAACTGTATATCAGCAATACTTTCATTCTTTCCCTATGTCTGGAACATTCTCCCCCGTTTTGTTGAGCTGTCTCCACAGTTGTCATTGTAAGAGGTATTTCCAACTACCCTCTTTGATGTTGTTGTTGTTCACACACCTCCATGAAGTTCCACTCACAGGCAAGGAAAAGGGGCAATGCTCACATGAAGTATTCAATAATAGGAGTGTGTTGCATGCTATTGGCTATAGGAATAACAACACAGCTGTTCTGCATGCAATTAGCAAGTGGAGGACACCAATTTATGCAAAGGTCATCAGCTGCTCATCAACATTACCTACAACAGGCTAGCTGCTCCCTATACAAAACAGATGTATACCCTACATCATGGAGAGAGACATAGAGACAGACAGACAAACAAACAAAAAAAACAACAGAAATTGGAATCAAACTAACTATACTAGGGAAAAAGGTATGTCAAACAAGTAAGCATGTAATGGAATGCAGTATGGGGTATGTAATAATGGGAAATAGGAAGTTCAACAAATATGTTTAAACAAGACCTGCTGTACTGATATATTGTTGATCTGAACCTATGGCCATAGCATCTGGATCTGTCTGCAGTGACATAGATCACAGCTCAGGCCCCTGCATCACCCCAGGAAATGATGGCTCACATATGACTCATCATCTTCTTTCAGCTTTTCCCATTAGTGGTCGCCACAGTGGATCATCTGTTTCCATTTCTTCCTGTCCTCTGCATCTGGATCTGTCACACAAACCACCTGAATGTCCTCTCTCACCACATCTGTAAACCTTATCTTAGGCCTTCCTCTTTTCCTGTTACCTGGTAGCTTCATCCTTAGCATCTTTTTTCCCAATATACTCAGCATCCCTCCTCAGCACATGTCCAAACCAATGTAATCTTGCCTCTCTGGCTTTGACTCCAAGCCTTCCAACCTGGGCTGACCCTCTAATATACTTATTCCTAATCCTGTCTACCCTCATCACACCTAGTGCAAATCTTAATATCTTTAAGTCTGCCACATCCAGCTCTAACTCCTGCCTTTTTGTTAATGCCACTGTCTCCAACCCATATAACATAGCTGGTCTCACTACCCTCTTGTAGACCTTCCCTTTCACTCTTATTGGTACTCTTCTGTCACAAATCAGTCCTGACACTCTTCTCCACCCAATCCATCCTGCCTGTACTGTCTTCTTCACCTCTCTTCCACACTCACTATTCCTCTGAACTATTGATCCCAAGTATTTAAACTCATCCACCTTCACCACTTCTACTCCTTGCATCCTCAACATTCCTCTATCCTCCCTCTCATTCACACACACATATTCTGTCTTAGTCCTGCTGACCTTCATTCCTCTTCTATCTAGAGCATATCTCCATCTCTCCAGGGTCTCCTCCACCTGTTCCCTACTCTCACTACAGATCACAATGTAATCTGCAAACATCATAGCCATGGGGATTCCTGTCTGATCTCATCTATCAACCCATATGTCACCATTGAAAATAAGAAAGGGCTCAGGGCTGATCCTTGATGTAATCCCACCTCCACCTCAAACACATCCGTCACTCCCACCAGAGACCTCACTGCTGTCACACTACCCCTGTACATATCCTTTACCACTCTTACATACTACTCTGACACTCCTGACTTCATCATACAATACCACAATTCCGCTCTAGGCACCCTGTCATATGCTTTCTCTAAGTCTACAAAAACACAATGCAACTCCTTTTGACCTTCCCTGTACTTCTCCATCAACACGCTCAGAGCAAACATCACATCCGTAGTGCTCTTTCCCAGCATGATACCATACTGCTGATCACTAATCATCATGTTCCTTCTTAACCTAGCTTCCACTACTCTTTCCCATAACTTCATGTTGTGACTGATAAATGTAATCACTCTGTAGTTACTACAGCTTTGCACATCACCCTTATTCTTAAAGATTGGTACCAAAACACTTTTTCTCCATTCCTCAGGCATCCTCTCACTTTCCAAGATTTCATTAAACAATCTGGTTAGAAACTCCACTGCCATTTCACCTAAACACCTCCATGCTTCCACAGGTATGTCATCTGGACCAACAGCCATTCCATTCTTCATCCTCTTCATAGCTATCCTTACTTCCAACTTGCTAATCCATTGCACTTCATGATTCACTACCCCCACATCATCCAACATTCTCTCCTTCTCATTCTCTTCATTCATCAACCGCTCAAAGTACTCTTCCCATCTGCTCAACTCAACTCTCCTTGCTTGTGAGTATGTTTCCCTCATTATCCTTTATCACCTTTACCTGCTGCATATCTTTCCTAGCTCAGTCCCTCTGTCTAGCCATATGTACAGACCCTTTTCTCCCTCCTTAGTGTCCAACCTTTCATACAACTTGTCATATGCCTTATCCTTAGCCTTCGCCATCTCTCTCTTTGCCATGCACCTCATCTCCTTATACTCCTGTCTACTTTCTTCATCTCTCTGACAATCCTGCCTCTTCTTTTCCAACCTCTTTCTCTGTATACTCTCCTGTACTTCCTCATTCCACCACCATGTCTCCTTGTCATCCTTCCTCTGTCCAGATGCCATCCCAAACACCTTTCTAGCAGTCTCCCTTACTAGCTCTGCTGTAGTTATCCAGCTATGTGGTAACTATTCACTGCCACCCAGTAACTGTCTTAACTCTTCCCTGAACTCCACCTCACAATTACCCTTTTTCAATTTCCACCATTTGATCCTTGGTGTTGCCCTTACACTCCTTCTCCTTTTCTTGCTCACCAACGGCATCCTACAAACCACCATCCTATGCTGCCTAACTACACTTTCCACGGTCACCACTTTACAGTCTCCAATCTCCTTCAAACTGACCTCCTACATAAGATATAATCCACCTGTGTGCATCTTCCTACACTCTTGTATGTCATCCTATACTCCCCTCTCTTGTTAAAATACGTATTCACCACAGCCATGTCCATCCTTTTCACAAAATCCACTACCATCTGACCTTCTACATTCCTTTGCTTAACACCATACCTACACATCACTTCCTCATCCCCTCTGTTCCCTTCACTAACATGCCCATTGAAATCTGCTCTAATCACCACTCTCTCACCCTTGGGTACAGTCATAACCACTTCATCCAACTCACTCCAAATTTTTTCTTTCTCATCCATCGCACACCCAACTTGTAGAGCACATGCACTAACAACATTTATCATTACAGCATCAATTTCCAGCTTCATAAACATCCCTCTAGCTGACACTCTTTTCACCTCCAAAACACTCTTAGCATACTGTTCCTTCAGGATAACTACTATGCCATTTCACCTCCCATCCACACTATGATAAAACAATTTTAACCCACCTCCGATACACCTAGCCTTACTTCCCTTCCATCTAGTCTGTTGCACACACAATATACCAACCTTCCTTCTGTCCATCATTTCAGCTAGCTCTCTCCCTATACCAATCATACTGCCAACATTCAAAGTTCCGACCCTCACTACCACAGTCGTAACCTTTCTCTTCTCTTCCAGCCTTCAGCCATGCCTTCTCCCTCTTCTCCTCCTTTGGCCAACAGTAGCCCAGTTTCTGCCAGCACCCTGTTTGATAACAGTACTGGTGGCGGTCATTGTTAACCCGGGCCTCGACTGATCCTGTATGTAAATGACTACTATTACTATATTTTGGCCACAGACCTTGGGCTGAAATACAAAAGGTGGGGACGTATCCATATTCATCAAGGATACCCACTCCTCCAGGTTAGTGGCACAGCACGATGCTTCAGAGATCATCCACATGCAACTAACATCGAGCAAAACTGCATTTAAAATTGTAGCTTGCTACAGATCACCCACCATGTCCCAGCACCCTCATTCCACATTTCTGGAAATGCTGGGAAACATAAAAGTCTTACCCAACATCCTAATATTGGGTGATTTCAATTACCCAAACATTAACTGGGAGAACTACTCAAGTACTAACTCCCTTGCCCAACGTTTCCTAGAATTTATAAACACAAATGCCCTGGATCAACTGGTCAACACTCCCACCAGAGGTGACAACATATTGGACCTGGTCATCACCAACATGGGTGACCGGTGCTCCACACTGGAGCTCAACCCCTCGCTAGTTAGATCCAACCATAAATAAATCACTTTGGATATCCACATAATGCCCCCACCCCTGGACAAGGAAGCCACTATGAAAAACTTTTCAAAAGCAAACTTCATGTTACTTAAGACCAAGGAGGAAAGTTTCAAAGCCCCCATGCTAAAGGATAACTCTGTCCAAGCATCAAAATCCTTTACTAATGCATTCTACAGGCACCTACAAGAATGCGTGGATCATGCTATCCCAAGCAAAACCAAGACTCACTCCTCCAAGAAAACAAAACCAGTCTGGTGGACCCCTGCCATAAACAAGCTATACAACAGAAGGAGGAAACTAATACAGAAAAGAGTAAAATCCCAAGAAGGGAAGACATCCCTGATCAGTGTCAGCAAGAAACTATGATCCCTCATAAAATCATCCAAGGTGAGCTTCGAAAGAAAAATTGCCAAGGACTCCAAAGATAACCACAAGGCATTCTTTAGCTATGTCAATAATCTAAGTGGCAATGCACAGATCTGCTCTGAGTTTGTGCAGAATGGCACAAAATACACTGAACCGACCGATATCACCAACATCCAGGCAGACAGGTTTAGCGCAAACTTCACCCTCTCTCACCCCCAAAAGGTCCCATAACCATACCAGAAGAATGTAGAACCCCTGAACTCAGAGACACTCAGGTTAAAACAGCCCTGTCCAAAGCCAAAAACACAGCATCAATGGGACCGGACGGTGTCCCAGGCTGCGCCCTACATGACATCAATGATGAACTAACCCCTCACCTAAACACACTGTTCAAATTCAGCCTCTCCACAGGCTACATACCCATAGAGTGGTGCACAGCAATGTTTAATCCATTTCACAAAGGTGGAGCCACAACAGATCCCAGGAACTATCGCCCTATAAGCCTGACTAGCTTGGTGTGCAAGGCTACGGAGGACATCATTATGGAACTGATTAACAGAGACATTGAGAACCTCCAAGCACTGGATCCTACCCAGTTCGGCTTTGTTAAGGGCAGATCGTGCCTCCTAAACCTAGTCGACTTATTTGAGACAATTACCAAGGCTATACATGAGGGAAAGGTGGTACACACAGCCTACCTAGACCTCGCAAAGGCCTTCGACACCATTCCCCATTCTGGTATTATAGACAAGCTCACCAGCCAGATTATAAACCCCTACATCACAAGATGGGTTGCCAACTGGCTTACAGACAGAACCTACATGGTGAGAGTTGTGGGAGCTACGTCTGACTCTAAATTGGTTACAAGTGGTGTTCCCTAGGGCTCCGTCCTAGTAGCCCTCCTGTTCGGCATATACTTCTCAGAGGTACAGGCAAGCAAAGGAGGACTATGGCTGACCAAGTTCACAGATGACTGCAAACTAGGGGCTATAACTGACTCTCCGGCTGACACAGACAGCCTCCTGGTGTCAAAATCATGGCCTTAAGCTAAATGCCAAACAGTGCATAGTCATCCCTTTTGAAAAAAACAAAGTACCCACAAACTACCACATAGGTGGTAGTCCCCTAAATACAGAAGACATAATAAGGGATCAGGGGACCCAAGTAAATAGTAATCTCTCCTTTGATAATCACATTGCTAAAGTGGTTTGAAAATCTTTCTACATGGCTCACCTAATCACAAAAGGGTTTGCATCCAGATCAAAAGAAGTCATTGTGCCCCTCTACTCATCACTCATCAGACCCATCATAGAGTACAACACCCCATTTTGGATGTACCTTACAAGACACTTGCAACAGCTGGAAAGACCACAGAAGTACCTCACCAAAAGGATCACTGGCCTCAAATAAATGCCCTATGCAGCTCAACTGAAGAAACTCCAGCTGTACTTGGTTGCATACTGCCTACTCGGAGATGATTTCTGCCTGACATACAAGGCCATGTCCAACCCAGAATTGATGGACATGCTCCACCTAAAGAAAACCTTATCCCCTCAAGCCACATGCTCTAGGGATCTAAACCTCACCACAACAATAAAGAACGCGCTGGAGGGATAGGTTTCTGTCCCAGAGACTTCACATGCTTTGGAACAAGATTCCAATCTACATTAGGCAGAACTCCTCGCTAACACTCTTCAAGAGAAACCTTGATGAGTGGATGGGAAGCAGAAAGTTTACCCTGGGGATCACTTCAATGGCTCTGCTGGACAGAGGCACAGGGAACTAATCTAAGGGGGAGGCAAAAACCAACACATTCTGGCTAGGCTTATAAATGTCTTTGGGCAGATAGCCTAGTATCTACCTATGAACCTATGGAGTGTGTGTTGAACAATACTGATTGTGACACTGCTAAGCCAGCTACTGGGATGTCATAGATATCTATATATTAATTGTGAATACAACTATGATATACATGTTTGCCTCAGAAATGTGAGAGACCTATACATGGTATTTGCTTAGTAAAGTACTGTTGCAGACGTGTGTGTTGAACTGCATGTGATATACTGAGCTCATACAATTCAACTGTCCAGTGTTATGCATACTGACCATATGTGTGCCTCATATTTGTAGTCATTTACTCACTGAGTTGTGTTATGTCTGGCAAATCATTGGAAAATCTGTGAAGACTGACATTACAACATCTTTTTCTTTTGGCTGTTCCCATTAGGGGTCATCACAGTGGATCATCTGTTTCCATTTCTTCTTATCCTCTGCATCTTGGTCTGTCATACCAACCACCTGCATGTCCTCTCTCACCACATCCAGAAACCTTATCTTAGGCCTTCCTCTTTTCCTCTTACCAGGCAGTTTCATCCTTACCATCCTTTTCCCAATGTACTCAGCATCCCTCCACAGCACATGTCCAAACCAATGTAATCTTGCCTCTCTGGATTTGTCTCCAAACCATCCAACCTGGGATGACCCTCTAATATACATATTCCTAATTCTGTCCACCCTTATCACACCCAATACAAATTTTAACATCTTTAACTCTTCCATGTCCAGCTCTGACTCCTACCTTTTTGTCAGTGCCACTGTCTCCACCTCATATAACACAGCTGGTCTCACTACCCCTTGTACACCTTCCCTTTCACTTTTAATGGTATTTGCCTGACACAAATCACTCCTGACACTCTTCTCCACCCTATACATCCTGCCTGTACTCTATTCTTCACCTCTCCCCTACACTCGTTATTACTCTGAACTGTTGATCCCAAGTAATAAAACTCATCCACCTTTGCAAACTCTACTCCCTGCATCCTCACCATTCCTCTATCCTCTCTCCCATTCACACACATATATTCTAGAGCATATCGACACCTTTCCATGGTCTCCTCAACCTGTTCTCTACTCTCACTACAGATCACAATATCATAAGCAAACATCATAGTCAACAGGGAATCCTGTCTGATCTTGTCTGTCAACCTCTCCATCACCACTGCAAATAAGAAAGGGCTCAGAACTGAACATTGATGTAATCCCACCTCTACCTTAAACGCATCTGTCACTCCCACCGCAAACCTCACTGCTGTCACAGTACCCTTGTACATATCCTGTACCACTCTTACATACTTCTGTGCTACTCCTGACTTTCTCATACAATACCACAACTCCTCTCTAGGCACCCTGTCATATTCCTTGTCTACATTCACAGAGACACAATGCAACACCTTCTGACCTTCTCTGTACTTCTCCATCAACATTCTCAGAGAAACACCGCATCTATAGTGCTCTTTCCTGGCATGAAACCATACTGGTGATCATTAATCATCACCACCCTTCTTAACCTAACTTCCACTACTCTTTCCCATAACTTCATACAGTTTCTGATCAATATTATTTCTCTGTAGTTACTACAGCTCTGCATATCACCCTTTTTCTTAAAATTGGTACCCAAACATTTTTTCTCCACTCCTCATTCATCCGCTCACTTTCCAAGATTTCATTAAATAATCTTGTTAAAAACTCCACTGCCATTTCACCTAAACACCTCCATGCTTCCACAGGTTTATCATCTGGACCAACAGCCTTTCCATTCTTCATCCTCTTCATAGCTATCCTTACTTCCTCCTTGCTAATCTGTTGCACTTCCTGATTCACCATACCCACATCATCCAACCTTCTCTCTCTCTCTTTCTCTCATTCTCTTCATTCTTCCACCCTAAAAAAACACTCTTTCCATCTGCTCAACACATTCTCCTCACTTGTGAGTACATTTCCCTCATTATCCTTTATCACCCTTATCTGCTGCATATCTTTCCTAGATCACTCTCTCTGTCTAGCCAATTGGTAAAGGTTCTTTTCTCCATCCTTAGTGTCCAACCTTTCATACAACTCTTCATATACCTCACCCTTAGCCTTTGCAACCTCTCTCTTTGCCATGCACTTCATCTTCATATACTCCTGTCTGCTTTCTTTATCTCTCTGATAATCCCCCTTCTTCTTCACCAATCTCTTTCTCTGTATACTCTCCTGTACTTCCTAATTCCACCACAAGGTCTCCTTGTCCTCCTTCCTCTCTCTAGATGTCACACCAAGCACCTTTCTAGCCGTCTCCCTTACTAGCTCTGCTGTAGTTACCCAGGTATTCAGTAACTCTTCACTGCCACCCAATGCCTGTCTTAATTCTTCCCTGAACTTAACCTCACAATCACCCTTTTTCAGTTTCTACCATTTGATCCTTGGTGCTGCCCTCACATTCCTCCTCTTCTTGATCACCAACGTCATTCCACAGACCAACATTCTATGCTGCCTAGCTACACTTTCCCCTGTCACCACTTTACAGTCTCCAATCTCCTTCAAACTGGCCCTCCTGCACAGGATATAATCCCCCTGTGTGCATCTTCCTCCACTCTTGTATGCCACCCTATGCTCCTCCCTCTTGTTAAAATACGTATTCACTACAGCCATGTCCATCCGTTTTGCAAAATCCACTACAATCTCACCTTCTGCATTCCATTGCTTAACACCAAACCTACCCCTCACTTCTGCATCACCTCTGTTCCCTTCCCCAACATGCCCATTGACATCTGCTCCAATCACCACTCTCTCACCCTTAGGTACAGTCATCACCACTTCATCCAACTCATTCCAAATTTTTTCTTTCTCATCCATCGCACACCGAACTTGAGGAGTGTATCAACTAACAACATTCATCATTACACCGTCAATTTCCAACTTCATAAACATCACGCCATCTGACACTCTTTTCACCTACAAAAATACTCTTGGCATACTGTTCCTTCAGGATAACCCCGTACACCATTTCTCCTCCCATCCACACCATGATAGAGCAATTTGGACCAACATCTGACACACCTAGCCTTACCCCCTTCCATCTGGAATCTTGCACACACAATATATTAACCTTCCTTCTGTCCATCATATCAGCTAGCTCTGTCCCCATACCAGTCATACTGTCAACATTAAAAGTTCCTATCCTCACTACAACACTCCTAACCTTTACACTCTCTTCCTGCCATAGGAGTGTCAGACATCCTCCAGGGTATGTCTGCGATTGCAAAGGCTACTGTGCTATCAAATGACTTAAGTGTGTTACAGCAATATTAATAAAGTGTCACTAATATTGGCCCATTGCCCCCCCATGTACGTATGGCATCGTTCAGATGTCCTGTTTAACAGGTTGAGAGGAATGCCTGAGCAGCAAGAGTGTAAATACAGTGTTCCATACTGACATAGAACAGAAATGTATATAAGGTATTACCTGTGCACATGTATGTATGAGTAGGTGTACCTGGCCACCTCATAATAACAGACATGGGATGCAAAATGTCAGGTAAGTAAGCTGCACATGTTGTGCACATGTGTAATCTTAGTTTTTGTGCATCCAACAGAATTAGAATTCTACAGCTACTGGTTACTGCATTGCCCTGACATAGACATGGGTACTAGAATAAGCATGATTATCAGGTTGAAATTGGAGAGGTGTCCAACTGTGTTATGACCTTGTGTCCATGCCTACTACAAACAGCTATATGACCACCTACATAGCTGTATGGACTCAGCAATACCTTACTTGTAAAACCTGCCTCCAACAAAGTAGAGTAATCCCCTTTGCTGGACAGTAGCAAAACACAAACCACATAATTGGTCACTATATTGGCTATACAGGGCAAAGTAAGAGCAGGCACCAACTTAGCAGCAAGTCAACCTTTGTCTGAATGAGCATTTAAGATCACAGGTGGATTACCGTAAGGCTAACTATGAGTACAGATTGAACACATCCACCAAGGGCAATCACAAGGCCGTCTTCACATGTCTGCAATCTCAGAGACAACAACCCAACCCACCCTGTAATAGTGGTCAATCACAGCACATACACACACACTATAGCTATAGCCAACCTGCTGCAAACAGATTTAGGGCAAGCACCACCACCACCCTGGATCACCAACAGTATAGACTGATATGCACAGCACCCTCACCCCTCCCCTCATCTTCAGGGAGCAGGTGCATACTGCCTAATCAAAGTCAAGAAAAGCAATTCTCCATGGAACCTGATAACATTCTTGTCTGCATCCTACATGAACTCAGGCATATGCTTCCAGCTCCATTACACACTGTGTACAAGCAAAACCTGAGCACCACTGACATCCCATCTGCAAGGAAGATGGCCACTGTCATTCCTCTACACAAATGTGAATTATGAATAGTGGTTTATGTAATGTACTGGCTCTCATTGGGGGGGGGGGGGGGGGGCATGACACATCAGGACCAAGAGTGCAGTGGAGGTTCATACTGTGCTGATAGATGACAGGGGTATGACATGGTTGTAAGTGGTGGATAATGATAGGCAATATTCATGTGCTGGCTCTGTAAATAACTGTGGGCAATGTCTGACGTCCTGTGATGTGTTTCATCTTCCAGGTGGCATGCAGTGGCAGCCAGCATATACTGCAGATGAAAATTCAGCTATGCCAATGCCATGATCCAGCACCATGGGGTGATGTTCAGCCGTAGCCGAGAAAATCTGTAGGAGTAGACTGCCCTGTGGGACGACCTTGTCCACAGAGTTAATACCTTGGTCCTCCATGGCCGCACATATGATCAGGTCAGGCATCGGAAAACTGACCTGACACATTGTGCCTGCAAAGGGCTGCTGCCATGGCCAGGGACCGTACTGCTACAGGTGGATCTCCAGCTACACAGGCCCCACTTACGGCAACAGAAGAGGTCCTTGCCAACCTTGGGGCAACCCCCACACAACAGCCAACACAAGAAACACACGTGGAGGTGGGTGATACCCAGGCAACAGACAGGGAGCATTCAGTTATGGCCACAGTGCACAGCAATTTAATAATGTAGCAGTCATACTGTATTCTATAGCGTATCTAGATGCATATGTCAATTCAAACTGCATTTGTGGATGGGGCTTGGTAATGCACACAAGTGCACATCTACGGTGAAGGACAGCAAATTGTGTACTATCAGAGCTTGTACTGTACATGTGCAGAAAAGTAGCATTCATCTTGTACCAATGCCAAAAGTGAGTCTGCTGACAATACCTCTCCCCTACAGCTACATAGGTACCTCTGGTCTGAATGTGGAACAGCAGCCTGAAGCCTGCGAGCATGGGATTTTCCTGTTGTGGCTCACCAGTACCTCAGGCATGTTAAGGTCATGCATGTGACCATGCACACAACTGTTACTCTCAGCCATTTTGCGATATCTGCATGTCCACTTGTGGTGGGGATAACTGCATTGCATCACAGTGGTCATCACAGGAGACTATTTGCAGGAGATGTCATATATCTGTAGCATACCTCACAACCTGTCATTGCAAGATATCTGGACAAAGACTGATAAAATGGGGGAACAAAGGCCTAAAACTAGGGACATATTTTATAAATTAGTGTTATATAGTGCATATAAATGGTGTACACACACCTGTTAGATTTATAGGTTCATTGGTGTGTACTAGGCTAATGGCGCTGGAGCCTTTACAAGCCTAGCCCATAGGATTATCCTAGCATCGTGCCACACAACCTTAGTTCCCAGTGCCTCTGTCGAATAGAGCTACTGGACTGATCTCCTGGGTGAATTTTCTATTTCCCATCCACCAATCAATATTTATCTTGAAGAGGGCCAGTGAGGTGCTCCATTTGACATATATGGGAAGTGTATTCCATAGTATGGGCAGTCTCTGGGTTATGATCCTTTCCCTCCAGCTTGTTCTGTTGATTGTGGTAATGAGGTTGAGGACTGTGGACCGTGTAGTGTGGAGGGATTAAGATTTCTTTAGATGTAGCATTTCTAACAGAGCTAGATCAGACATGGCTTTTTAAGTCAAGCAGAGATTACCTCTAAGTTGGTGATATGAGACAGAGAATAGTTGGAGCTTTTTGAGACTGTCCATATAGGACAAGTGTTTAAGGCCTAGGATCCTCTTTGTGAGGTACTTTTGCGGCCTCTCCAGTTGTTGCAGGTGTCTAGGGAGGTATATGCCAAATGGGGAATTGTACTAGATGATTGGCTTAATGAGGAAAGAGTAGAGGGAGACAATGACCTCTTTCTTCCTGAATGCAAAACCTTCAGTAATGAGATGTGCCACATAGAAGGACTTTCTGACCACAGTGACAATGTGGTGGTCAAATGAGAGGTTGCTGTCAACTTGTGTTCCCAGATCTCTTATGATATCTTCTGTGTTCAGTGGACTGCCATCAATGTGGTAATTCATGGGAACTGAGATTTTCCCAAAGGGGATGCCAACACATTTTATGGCATTAAGCTTAAAGCCATGGTTCTCACATCAGTCGTTTGTCTCTGTGAGGCCTTTCTCTAGGATATCAGCATCACTTGGGGAGTTAATTATGGCACCCAACTTCAATTGTCTTGAAATTTGTCAGCCAGAGTCCATTTGTGTTTGCCTGCACTTCAGAGGAGTAGATAAACAGGAGAGGACTCGGGACAGAACCCTGTGGGACTCCACTCATGACTGGTGGGCAGTTTGACTTGGAGTCAGCTACTTTCCCACCATGGGTTCTATCTTTGAGCCAGTTTGCAACTCATCTAGTAATATAGGGGTTAATGCCTAGTTTAGTGAGTTGTTCTATGATTTCTGAGTGGGTAATGGTATCAAAGGCCTTGGCCAGATCAAGCTAGGCTGTATGAACCATCTTGCCTTCATCCACAGCTCTGGTGACTGACTCAAAGAAGTTGACCAGGTTGAGCAGGCATGATCTACCCTTCACAAAACCAAACTGTGTGGGATTCAGAGCTTGGAGATTCCCTATATCCTTGTTTATTAGGTCCATGATGATGGGTTCCATAGTTTTGCATATCAGATTTGTCAGGCTAATGGGGTGATAGTTGTGGAGAGGGATGACTGTAGCAATGCTCCATTTGGTAGGGCAAAGCCTGAGGTGAGGCTGTGATTGAACAGGGCACACAGGTGAGGTGCCAGTTTACTCTGTAGTTCATGTAAAATACAGTCAGTGATACTGTCAGGTCCCATAAAAGCTGTATTCTTAGCCTTGGACAGTGCTATTTTAACCTGTGCAGCAGTAATACTGAGTGCCTGGCAATCTACTGACATTGTGATCAGTCTTTTGGGGAGGGGGAGAGAGGTAAAGTTGGCATTGAATCTGTCAGCCAGTATATTGGCAATATCTGTTGGCTCTGTATAGGAGGTGCCATTGTGCAACAGCTCCAAGCAAATCTGGGTATTGCCGTGGAGATTCTTTACATAACTATAGAAGGCCTTGTGGTTGTCTTTACTATCTGCTGCAATTCTGTTTTCATAGCTAGCTTTAGAGGATTTGATGAGTGATCTCAACTTTTTGCTGAGGCTGATAATAGAGTTTTTCCAGTCTTGGGACTTCACCTTATTTTGCATCAGTTTCCTCCTTCTCTTGTAGAGTTTGTTTATGGCAGGGGACCACCAGATTGGCTCCCTTTTTTTGGAGGAGAACATCTTGGTTCTATTGGGTATGGCGAGAGCCATACATTTGTGTATGTGTTCATACAGGGCATTAGTGTATGATCCAAAGGTCATGCTGCTGCTGTTCTCCAATTGCACAGGTGCCATAAATTTAGCCATGTCTGTTTTTGGAGCCCAAAGTTAGCTTTGGAGAAGTTTTTCATGGGGGTTACCTTTGCGGAGTGGGGTGGGTGATAGGGATGTGGATTTCCAAGCTGATTAGTTTGTGGTCAGATTTAATCAGGGTGGAGTTGACTATTGGTATAGAGCAATGGTCGCCCATGTTAGTAATGACCAGTTCAAGGATGCTGCTACCTCTAGTGGGGATAAGAACGTGCTAGTCCAGGGCATTGGAATTAATGAATTCCAGGAAACATTGGAAAAGTATATTGGTACATGAATAGTTTTCCCTGTTAATGGAGAGGTAGTTGAAATCGGCCAGTATGAGAGTGTTAGGTTGGACTCTAATATTCTCTAGGGTGCTTAAGAACGTGTAGTGAGAGTCTTAGGTCATGGTTGGGGACCTATAGCAGACTACAACCTGAATCACTGTCTTACCCATTGTTAGCTGCACCTGAAGTATCTCTGATGTGTTATGTTGGGCTACCAGTCTGGAGGTGTGCACATCCTTTATGAATATGGAAACACCACCACCTTTGGAGCTTCAGTCCAAGTTCTGAGGCCGAAAGGTTTGGAATGAGTTATAGCCTGGTAGTGCAGGGGTGCTTTCTGCTGCCTTGAACCAGGTTTGTGTTACAGCACAAAGGTTAATGTTCTCCATTTTAAGGAGTGCTTCGAGCTAGTGCATTTTGAGATCTAGACTTCTAGTGTTAAGCAGCATGACCCTCAGATTGCATTTGTTTGTAGCTGTTACGGTGGTGATTTTGTCTTTGGAACACCGCCTAAAAATGGCACTATTGGGGTGGTAGGATGCCAGGTATTTGTAATATACAAAAATTAGAGCACAATAAAACATTCCTGAACCCTTTCAACCTTTCATGTGACCTATAACCTGTAAATTTAATTGTAAAACAAACAAATCTGTCAGGGGAACAATTATGATGCAAATAAAATGTACAAGAAGCTAGATGCATATGTGTGCACAGGCTGAAGCTAATACTGTGTTGAAGCAGCTTTCGATATAATTACAGCATTACATCTTCTTGGGTACACACCTGCCATCAATTACAGAGACTATTTGATTAACAGCAAATAACAGTCAGCTGTCCTACTAGGATTAACCTAACATTTACTCAAATGCCTGCTACAGCAATAGCCATAGTTTGCATACAGCTTATGAAGCAGCAAACAGATCTCATTTGTGAAAAGTATCAGCCCAGAGAAGGCTACACACACATTTCCACAGCATTGCATATACCATGGAACACAGAGAAGACAGTCATCAAATGGTGGTGAAAATATGGGGCAACAGTGACATTGCCAAGTACTGGACATCCCTTCAAATGTGTGGAAAAGACAAGACCCAAACTGGTCAGGGATGCTGTCAGAAAACCTACAGCATCACTACAGGAGTTGAAGGAATCTCTAGCAAGTACTGGTTGTGTACTACATGTGCCGTATTCTCCACATCTCTGGCCTATGGAGTAGGGTTGGAAAATGGAAGCCTTTTCTCACACAGAACAACATCCAGGTCTGGCAAATTTCTCAAGAAAAATAGATCAGGTCTCCGAAAAGCATGTGGGGAAATGTGTTATGGTGTAATGAGACCAAGGTTGCACTTTCTGGCCACAATACCAAAAGGTTTGTTTGGAACAATAACAACACTGTGCATCACCAAAAGAACACCATTCCCATGGTGAAGCATGATTATGGTAGTGCCCTGCTTTGGGGTTGTTGTTCATAAGCTGGAACTGGGCCTTTAGCCAAGGTGGATTGGATTAGGAAAAGTTCCAAATACCTGTCACTTTTTGCCCAAAATCTTCATGTGTCTGCTAGAAAGCTGTGGATGGGAAGGAATTATACCTTTCCCCATGACAATGACTGAAACTATATATCAAAATCCAAAATATAATGTCTTCACCAGAAGACAATCAACATTTTGCAATGGCCCAGTGCCACTGTCCACAACTACATCCCACAGAAAATCTTGGGGTGCTCTGAAGAGGGCTGTGCAGATGAGATGCCCTAGCAATCTGACAAAGTTGGACAGCTTCTGCAAAGGAGAGTGTACAAATCATGCTAAGTTGAGATGTGTCATGCTGATACTCACTTTACCTAGAGGACTGACTGCTGTTATGAAATCAAAAGGTGCTTCAACAAAGTATTAGTTTAAGGGTGTGCACAGTCATGCAACCAGCCTATTGTACGTACTTCAACTTCTATATGTTACCCCTACCTCATGTGTTTGTTCTTCAGTTGGATTGCACAGGTTATAGTTCACATTACAGGTGGGAAATGTTATCACATGATTTCTGTGGTCTCATGTTATATAGCAGACAATCCTGGCATGTTAACAGGGTTGTCAACACTTATAATATCCACTGTAAGCTTAGAAGGTTGTTAGTGTAACTGTTTCTGTTGTAATATACATGTACTGCAGGTTTTGAAGTGTGAAACTCCAAATTTGTCATTAATTAGGGACAGCAGTCCATAGATCATCCCAGTAATGTGTCAGACAAACATAGGATTTATGACAAACAGACCAGAAATATGAGACAGACATGTAGACATTCAACAACACTCTGCACATTTAAGAGGTATGTTTTGTTGGAGTTGCCATTGTGCTATACAGGTGAGCAGCAATTATGTGTACATGGGTGCAGTGTGTGCTACTCAACGGCCCATCACCTACTAACACTAGTCATGTATCACAGAGTTGTATATAAGTAGTAACATTAAGTGGAAAGGACTGCACTTCATGATGTTGAGGGCCTGTTCAGGTTGTGTATGTAGTGGTCTGACTGTGTTGTGAATGTCACCGGTTGGCTATTGTGAGGCCTGTGTAATGCCTGTTGTGTGTGTGTTTGTGTGTGTGTGTGTGTGTGTGTGTGTTTGTTTGAGTGCGTAGCAGTAAACGTTATAGTGTAGGTATTAATTTACATATGTTGTCTTTCTCCTACAGGTGGACATGGTGGTTGTGGTCCATCCCACTCAGAATCTGATGTTAGTGTCTCTGCAGACTCTGACAATGATGTTGGTCAAAGTCAAGCACAGGTGGGGTTGTCAGGGGCTGAATCTGTGCCATTGGTTGTCATCCACAGTCATCCACAATGTCTCCGCACACAGTCACTGTCGCAAGTGCCACAGCAGGTGTCACCAGATGCTTGTTTTGGGCTGTCATAGATAAACAGGCATGTAGTGAATGCAATACCAGACAAATACTGAGGGTGTTGGATGCAACTGTTCCTGATTTATGTGGCAACATACATGATCTTGTTGAGGCCACACACCAAAATAATGAGTTCATGAATAGATGGTGAAGTGAGATCTTGGCAATCCTCAACCATGGCATTTCTGTGCTAGAGCATGTGGTGGGAGATGTGTGTTGGCCATGTGGATGTAGGTCAGCACCAACATCAGCTGAGAGTCTATGGGGCCATGCACCTTCACACTCCCGTAGCGGCAGTGACAACAGCACTACCGAAGGGGGGGGTGTTGCTGTCCCCATCACAACGCAGCAGGCCATAGGCAAGTGGTCCTGGATGGTCCTGTCAGGCACACAGATCCAGCAGACAGCAGTCACAATCAGGAAGCAATACTGCATCTGGTCTTGGGCCTGGTGGTGCCATTGAGACCTGAGGCAGGACCAGTTCCCATGTCTGTGGCTGGGGATAGTGAACTGGACACCCTGCCATGTACGGTCCACAGCTGTCCAACATACCCCTGTGTAGGACAGCCACATTGTGTGACTGAGTGCATACATACACACACACACACACACACACATCTGTATCACAGGCAGATCACCTCCAGACATACACAGCAACTCTGCACAGCCCATCTATAGGATACCCCTCCAAACACACACACACACATGTCAACCATATGACCCATCCTAGGCCTCTGGCAAAACCACACCACAGTTTGTGCATATGATGATACCTGTGCCACATCCCTGTCATTCATACCATCGATGCAGAAACATGCTAATATGGGTCTAATGCACAGGGTGAATATAGTACAGTGTAGCTATGTAACAATGTATAAGGTGCTGTCTGCTTGCATTTGTTATGGGTAAACATAAAGGTGTATGCACCTTATTAGCCATGATACAGTACTGCTGTTAGTACCACTCACTGAAAGTAGTCTGACATGCTGTATTCTGTTTGTGTTCCAGGTGTCTGTGTGTCTGCAGGCTGTGGCGCTGCAGACATTGCCAACATGGAGTATGGCAAAGTGGAAATACACAGACTATTTCATAGCCAAGGTACAGCTTTATATGTATGTTTACCAGGTGTGTATGCATGCAACAGTGTGTGAGGGACACTGTTGTCAGACAGTGTGACCTTGCATACATACCCCTTGTCACAGACAGGTAGCTTTCAGACATATCCAACAACCACCAATCTGAAAAATAGAGAAAAAAACAACAAGGTACAGATCCAAAATTTTATTGCACTTTAGCACCTCAGCCAAATAGCCTTCAAGAAGTAACATTTCTTATCCACACTTCCCCTATATATACACACCATTCCTCGTCAATAAAACATTTAAACAATTAAGCAAACACAATAATAAAATAATAAATCAAAAATAATTAACCAAAGCAAATATTTCCAATTTAGTTCATGGTTCAATCCCCCTGGTAAAAAAGTATTGTACTTTAAAATAAACAATGCTTCTTTACACAATAATATATTTTTTAAAAATGCATTATCACCAGTTCTGACAAAACCTTTTTCTAAAAGTGTAGCCTGTATTAAAGAAGAATGCATAGCAATAGAGTTTACTGTTCCCTGTTTTGTATGTCCCTGATGTGCTCCTGCAACCTAACTTTGAATTTTCTTTTACTCTGTCCAATATAAACAAGGTTGCAGGTATACCTAAGACAATATATAACACCATCGGTGTCACAGGAAAATTTATTATTAGGTTCAAATTTCTTGCCATTGATTTTACCAAAATTATGAACACCACACTTACACACATTACAATTGTTGCAGGGTGTTCTGCCCACACATTTTAAAGAGAGCATACTATTTTCATCAGGTAGCGCAAAATAAGCCTTCACCAACTTGTCTTAGACTCTGTCCCCTTTTATAAGAGATAGATGGCTTACTACAAATTTAACTATAGCCGCAGTAATGCAGCGGTTAGCATTGTCACCTCACAGCAAGAGGTTTTCCCATTCGATTCTCAGCTGGACCACCTTCTGTGTGGAGTCTGCATGTCCTCGCCATGGTTGAGTGACATTAAAGACATGCAGGTAGGTGCGTGTGTGAATGGGTGTGCCTTCTTTGAAGGTTGGGCATCAGGCTGGCAACTCGGCACTGTAAAAATCCACTGCCAATCATTAGTGGACCGGAGTTCTGCTGTAGCAACCCCTAACTGGGAAAAGCCGTAAGACAATTTTTGTCTTTCTTTAAAAAAGTCCAATAATATTTAACCAGTTTACAGATTTTTTCACTGAAAGTATTATACGTTGTAGCAAAAAACATTTGATCCACACCGTCCTTTCCACAAATTTCTCCCTTATTTTTGCACTTGTTTTTTTCTCCAGACATAATCCAACAATTTTATTCACTGCTTCCACCATAATATCTCTATCATAACCCCTACGCAGGAACATAAGCAATGTTTCACGTGCTTCCTTATGTAGATCTATTTCATTGTTACAGATTCTATGTAGCCTAACTAACTCCCCCGTAGTGAAGAGACTTAATCGTGTGGGGGGGGAATGACAACTATTACCATGTAGAAACTGGCTCTCATCTGTAAACTTCCAATGTACGGAAGTTCAAATGAACCCATTTTCAGAGCCAATTAGATGGAGATCTAGAAAACTAATCTCCTCACCATACTGCAGGCTATCAAATTCCAAACCATATATATTGTTACTAATATCTCTCACAAAATCTTGAACTTTACTTATAACATCTTCGCATAAAACAAAAAACAAATCATCTATATATCTACAAAAAAATAAAACATGTTTCTGAAAAAATAAACAGGTTAGAATACATGGGGCAAATGATATCCCTATGGCAGTACCTTTTAACTGGTGATATATGGTATTGTTAAAACTAAAATAAATATTTGTTAAAAAAAACTTTAGCAATTCTATTATGTACAGTGATGCTGGACTGTCTTCTAGAAAATATTGTACATCTGACATACTATCTCTGTGTTTAACGTTAGTACAGAGACTCCACACATCAAGAGTAATCCAATACATGTTGGCATTCCACTTGATTTAAGAAATTTTACCAAGCAATTCAAAGGAATCTCTTATGTATGATGGGAGCTTTTCTACATAGGGTAACAAAAAGTTGTGAAGAAATATCCCAATATTGTGAAGAAAATAATTAGTGGCTGAAATTATAGGTCTGCCTGGAGGATTAATGTTGTCCTTATGAATCTTTGGGAGGCAATAGAAGGTAGCCATGTTACAACCTTCTACATTAAATTAAGTTTTAAGATCCCTTTTGGTAAAATAACCTAAGTGGCAACCTTTTTCTAATAAACTATGTATTGCCTCTTTATACCTATTACTGTCACTCACGTCATACACCATGCTATTGTTAAGATGTTGCAAACACATGGCTAAATATTGGGAAAAGTGAAGAACAACAATTTTTTTACCTTTGTCTGCTGGCTTAATAACAAGATCTTTTCTATCAGCTAAAATTTTTAAGGTGACCCATTCATTTTTAGTTTAATTGTACTGGATAGCCATCCCATTATTAACAAATTCAGTTTTACTGTTTACAACTGGTATGCCTAGGGTTGACAGCTTTTCAAATGCCCAAAGTGGAACATTTTTGGTATAAACATCAGATTTGGCAGGCTGAAACATACCCATGGCCAGTACAAAAGATATAACTTCACTTCTTTTCCTAAATAAAAGCTTATTCTTGTAGACTTGTTGTTGCCTATTCTGTTTCTTATAACATTTAGGTGTTTCGGATACAGAATAACTGTTTTATGCAACTAGCACATAAAATAAAGGAAATAATTTTGTCCTATCTCAGGACATTTGCCATTTTTACAATTTCTTTGCAGGACACGACTGCCCAAAAAGAGACTGTCCCTTGCAAAGTGGGACAGGTGGTAACCCTAGGTATGCCACTGTCTACAGCAGGACATCACTGTATGCCATTCAGGGTATCCATGTGTGTGACTCACTCTGTCTGTGTCCCCCTGTGTGTGTGTCTCTCTCTCTCTCTCTCTCTCTCTCTCTCTCTCTATCACTGTCTGTCTCTCACTTCCCCACATCTATGTGTGTGTATGCTTGACATATGTTATCTGTTGCCCATATATATGCTTGTGTATCACACACAACAGATGCAGATATATCACATATGGGCCATCTACTGCTAGCTGAGGGTAATCCTGTCTGATGTGTGTGTGTGTGTGTGTATAGGGACAGTTAAGGTGTACATAGCTGTCTGTATGCACAGACATATATACACAATACAGTCATATAGTCCGATCTGGGTTCCAACATGTCCATTGATTCTCTAAGTATAAGAGCATGCCCAGTGTGACCTTCTATAGTTAGTGTGGGACTCCATTCTAGAGATAAGTACTCCGGTCCGGGGTTTTGTGTGCTACAGCCATTCCTCTCAGGAGTGCACAAAACTTTCCTCGGGGTACTGGGTTTGTTTAGCAGACATTTTTTCTGACATATCTGTAGTCTGACACTGCAATGTATTGTGTCATTACCTAGTGGCAGGCATCCTCAGATCATCAAAGTGCTTTACCAGAGAAGTACTAGTTGTATAATGCGTAGACCAATACTATAAAGTCAGCTATGTACATTCTTGCCCAACAAAAGGGTTGGCTAAAGCCAGTTCAGTGATGACATCCTGTGTAAACAGTCCAGCAACTTGCTGATATACTGGCTGGGGATCTCCTGCTTGTGTGGTATCTTTCAACCTGAGATGTCATATCCTGATGTGGCCATACCTCTCAACTGTACATGTTTTGGCAGATTGTCCAGGTGCTTGGCTAGAGGTTTCATCCAGTCTATGTAAACTTGTGTTTTTATGGCAAGTTAGTTACATATAATTGAAGAGGGATGTTGCAAAATAATGACAGACATTACTGTTTCAGACTACATAACTTTCAGACAATTCCTGCTACTGCAAATCCCCTCACACTACCAACTTTCTCAGTATGTAAGAGTGATATTTACAACACATGCCTATCATTGTGCCTTTGTTCCACTTTTATTTCTGCCCTTGTCCGGACATCTTGCTGTCAGAGGTTGGGAGTTATGGGTGTGGGTACAGAGTGCATTTTACTGTGCAGGCATGTCCATTATATGCAAAAGCAAACATAAAAAAAAAGAATTATTGAAAATAACCACTGACAATAGTACCAAAATGCACTATATTCACAAAAGCCTTAGCACCTCGGCTACATAGCCTTCAAGATGTCCACTATATGTGTAGTATATTCCACATAGCAATGTGACTTCCAGGTATGTAACTGATAGCAATAGGTGTCACTGACATGCATAATAGTTGGCATTGCCGTTATCTGCACATGGCTCTGTCAAAGACAGCACTGTACCTATGGAACAACAAGATAACAGCCAGGAGAACGTGCTGGCCAAATCCTGACAGTATTAACCACACATACACATAGCTGATTGACCCCTGCATATTGTGGACATGCAACATGTTTTCATGTGTATTGGGACATCCCTGCCAATGTGTGCTATGCTGCTATTTCCCTGCAAACATACATCTTACTGCATTTCTCAGGGTATATGAGCAGCACACCTGTCAACTGTACATATTTGCACAGACTGTGCTGATATTTGCTTTACATTTTGGTTCCATTTACCATACTTTTGTGTCCTATTTTGGGGACTAGAGGTATATCAATAAAGACCACAGGTCAGATTGTACTGGAATACATTTGAGTTTCAGACTTCTTTACCCTTCATAGCCTTGCTGCAACTGTGAGACCTGCTGTACTATCACTGTCTGACTCTGTAGGGGGCGGTAATTCAACATTGCCATCATTTGTGGGTCTTTGCCAGACATGTCTCTCTGGTTTTCTACAGCTGACTTGCAGTGTGGGTCTGAGGGGTGGGTATGGGACTCCCACACTGACATCCATGCCTGTGACATATGAACCCCAAGATAGTTGGCCTCACACATATACTGCAGTGGGATTTGCCACCTTGGGTACTACTGCATAGTGTGGGGAGGCCAGTATTGGGCAGACATTTCCTGGTGTCCTACATAGCTGTCAGTTGTCTGCTGCTATCCCAGTAAGCCATTCCATTCCCTTGCATACATCATTACCATAGATATGCTACCAAAACATACTAATCCATTCATTTATTGTTAAGAAGACTGACTTACCTAGTGCCTGCGGCAGTTGTAAAGATGGTGCTTGAGGGCCACCTATGTTGGATGCACACAGTACACTGCCTATACATGGTAAGTTACAGGTAATGTGATGTATGTGTCATCCATTTTACTGTGTGTGCGAGTCAGAGAGAGAGAAATGTCAGTCCCTGGGTTCCTATAGTGCCAGAGTGTGTGCTATGCATTGCCTCTTTGCTAAAGCTTCAGCATACTGGGCATGCCTCCATCTGCCTACAGGAGCAGGCTCAGGCTCCTCCTCCTCTGAGTCCCTTTATGCCTGTAGGGACCTTGGCAATGGTGGTGAGCTGTGTGGCCCTTCCCCGTGCTGTTCCTGCTGCAGCAGTTTCTGCAAGATCATATTGTGTAGTATGGCACATACTATGAACATGTGTGCACATGTGGCTGGAGAGTACTGCAAGGCTCTACCAGATATGTCAAGACAGTGGAACCGTGACTTGAGGATCCCAAACACATGCTCTATAATGATCCTGGTTTGTGCGTGCACCACATTATGGCATTCTTGTGTGGGTGGGTGTGCATTTCTAATGGGTGTCATCATCCACGGCTCTAGTGCATAGCCAGCATCACCCACCAGATGGCCTTATGGGATGCATCCACTGGCAAATGCCTGTTAAAGCTGTGACGAGTGCCATATGTGGGAGTCGTGATAGCTTTCAGGGCTGCCAGCACACACACATTCATGATAATGCCCTAGGCAATTCACATGACCTGGCAGTTGATGGAGGGGAAGCCCTTGCAGTTTATGTAGAACCTACCCTGTTCACTGGGTAGTGCTTTGATGTGGATTTGCATGTAGTCTAATGCACCCAATACCTCCTGGTATTCTGCTACACAGTGGAAGAGATGCATATTGCTGGTCCTCTCCTCCCGGGTTTTGGGGAAGTAAATGTGCTCACTGGCATGTGGTAATAAGTGGAGTACCCCGGATGCGGATGCCTGTGAGACCCCATGATGTCCCCACTAGGTCTCTGGAAAGTACTTTCAGCTAGTATTCGTAAGGCTACTCATACCTTGGTATCCACTGGGATGAGTTCCCCTGTGTTGGCTCTGGGTCTGAGTAAAGGCTGGCACAGCTCAATGATCATGTAGCCCCTGGTAAAACCTGGTAGCCCCTGGCAAACCCGGTACCCAAATATAGACAGTCCTGCTATTTCCGTTTTTTTTTTTTTCTTTGTTTTAGACCTGGTGCAAGCCACGCAAACCCATTTAGCTAGTGTAAACACTGAGAAATGGCCCTCCCTGGACACAAACATGCTCTTCATTTCATGGAATAAGTCAATACACCCTCAGACACACCTCCTTGCTTAGCTGTGCTTACCTAAACTTATCTGAAGGCCATGTAGCTCCAATGTACTTACACTATGCATGACACACCCCATTTTCATGTCTGCTGCTCCTTCTGCTTACAGGATTGTGTTATAGCACCTACATGGTTAGGTGCAGTTTGGCACTTTGAATATTTTGTGATACAGTAAATTTCCCCTCATCTGCATACCTCACTGCCTTAGTCCCTAGTTACTGCAAAACACCAGAGCCTTTCCCCTTAGCAACCACTGTTCCCTGGTATTGTTTTGATTCTGAATACCATAGACTGTAATGGCAAAATTCAGATTTCCCTTAAAATTGTGTTTTCACATTTTTTTTTTTATTTTCGGCACAATCCCATTTGTGCACTGCTGCCCTATGCTTAAATGGCTGAGATTGGCCAAAGAAATTTTTATTTTGAGAAAAATGAAACACTTTTCCATGCCATTGGCCATATATTTTGCCATTGGCATGCCTAAATATTATAATACATGCTTTTATTTGAGCTGTCTTGCCTCTGTTTTAATTTTTTCAAAAATGTATTCAGCTAGTAGACGAATGCATTTCTGCAACTAACACTATTCTTGCCTGCTTGCTTGCTAAATCACTAACTCACCTCATTTGCATGGTTTTCACCTGTGATTGAGTTAATTAGCATTATGCAGTGGTGTCTATGCAGGAATAGTTTGGGCAAGCTCATGCACATCCGAACAGTAGTTTATTTGATCGCTCAGAGGCCATATTCCGTGCGGGAATGTCTACACAGTGAATGGCACTATTAACCACCAGTTCATCACATTGCTGTATGCTGGCCTTGAGGTTTCTGACATAGCTAAGAAGGCCTTATGTTAATATTTCACATGGGATTCTATCTTAACCTCAAAATGATGGCAAAAATCAGGATGCTTACTTAGTTTGATGAGAGAGTTTTTATCTTTATGGAATTAAGCTTCCTGATTTTTGCCATCATTTTTTTCTTTTGTTGTATATTATGTTTAATTTGGGGTTGGTCATGGGATTACTTATGGCATATACAGCAACTTCTATGCAGCAACTGACATGGTTTAACAGAGTTTCTAAGAGCAATTCAGCATAGGCTGCTGTATTCTCAATGTTTGGAGGGGCATTAAGTTAAACTGTCACTTAATAAAATGTGTTTTGCTTTGGAATAGTTCCTAACTGTTAAAGGTTTTAATGAGATTACAAGGTTGACTTTTATTTCAAAGGAGACAGCTTTCTGATCAGATTTTATCAGGGAGGAGGAGACATTGGGAGGGGTGTAGCACTCTCCCATATTTGTGAGCACAAGCTCCAGTATGTTGGAGCTTCTAGTGGGTGTATTAACTACTTGGTGTTTGTATTTACTATGTCCCAGGGATCTCTGTGTTTGTAGACTTGAGACTGTGCAGGATTCCCAGACTATAGATGGGTAATTAAAGTCTCCCATGAAAAGAATGTTAGGTTGGATGTAAGTGTCTCTAGAAGGTCCTCATATACATTGTGAGCATTTTAGGACATGGAAAGTAACTTATAGCTGACTAAGAAATGTATGGGAATTTGTCAAGGTCCCTACAGGCATAAAGGGACTCAGAGGAGGAGGAGCCTGAGCCTGCTCCTGTAGGCAGATGGAGGCATGCCCAGTATGCTCAAGCTTTCGCAAAGAGGCAATGCATAGCACACACTCTGGCACTATAGGAACCCAGGGACTGACACTTCTCTCTCTGACTTGCACACACAGTAAAATGGATGACACATACATCACATTACCTGTTACTTACCATGTATATTGGTGATCTGCACATGGAGGAACTCCAGCATATCATCCTGTTTGACGACCTTAGAGGTATGTTATTGATTTATATTGAAACACCTCTACCTTTAGTCATTATTTGTGCAGCTACTGGTCTAAAAATATCTCTTCATATAGTCCAGAAAGGTAAATTTCAGATCATTTACATCTACATCGACAATGGTGGAATCATACTGATATCTATGGCATAATAATTTGAGTGTGTATGTATGATCTGTCAGAACCTGGCTCCAGATATGCAAGTAACAGTTGTTTAGCCTGGTTAGAGGGGCATTAGTATATCTTACAATGGAGTCCCCTATGATGAGAATCCTGGGAAGTGTGTTTGCTTGCCTATGGGGTGTGGTGCCTGGGCCTCCATTGTGAGTGACAGTATGTGTGGTATTAGGTGTTGTTTTTTCTGAGTGCTTTTGAGCTTGCTGAGGCATTGCTTTGGCAATGAGCAGTCTAGACACTCTTTATTGTTTAGGAGGATTGCTTTTTGGTGACTCAGCATAAATTAGTCTGTGTATGTGTGTTGTGTGCAATGTATGGTGGGTGTTGTGTCTGTGGTTTCGACAACCTGATGTGCGCTTGTATGCGAGAGTTTAGCTTCCAGTATCATTGCATACCTTCACCTTCGACATACTGCATCTGCTTCTTTAAGGATTAAGTAGTTGTCAGTGAACATGAGACAATTGCTACATTGTTTCAAGATGCCAGTATCCAACAAGCTGGCTACAGAGAAGCTAGGAAGTGACATATCCATACTGTGCAGTCCTTTGATTGGTGAGCTACAAGGGGGAGGTGCATTGGGTTTAGAAGTCTACTAAGGGTATTTTGTTGAGCAGACTAATAAAGGTGCTTTATAGCGGAAGATTATGATAAACAGCACTGAATTCTACTGACTTTAAATACTGAAATCTACTAAATCTGCGGGTATTGCCAATTGACGCCTAACTAGCTGCTCTAAACTTGTTGGCTTAAAGTATTTACTCTTTATAGATGCTTTACTTGATACAGTTTTATGAACCACTCTACATGGAACATTTGCTTTCTAGATTTTTTCTACTATACAGGTCAACACTAGTCAAAACACATGTGCAAAATTTCTAGTAACACAGACAAAACAAATCTTAATAATGACCCCTGTAGGCAATAAAATGACTATACTACAAGTCCTTTTTGTAATTTCCCAACTCAAATAGACCAGGCAAACACCTCCTGCTACAAGATGGGTAAACCCAGTAGACCTAACATAAAAACACAGTAGAAGAGACCCACAGTTGCAATGCTACAATAAACCAGTTGCACCACTAGCTGAAAATATCTCACTGAAGGCAATTTCAAGGCAGTCTTCCATCCATAACAGTGAGTGGAAGAGCAATTTCTTTACAAGAACTATAAAAAAAAAATGTACATATAAAAGTGGGAAACAGTAACAATCACTCAAAATAACTCAAGCAAGTGGATGGCACAGTGGCGCAGTGATAGCATTGTTGCCTCACAGTAAGAGGATCTCCAGTTCGATTTTCGGCCAGGGTGCTTTCTGTGTGGAGTTTGCATGTCCTACCTGCATTCATGTGGGACTGCTCCCGTTTCTTCCCATGTTATAAAGTCATTCGTCTGGAGAGTTTCTCTCTGGGCCAATGCTGAAAAGTGGCTTCATTCCAAGTTGGACTTTCCCGGTTAGCAAATGTTAAATAAAAATAAATAAATTTAGCATTCAAAGGTGCTTAACTTTGTTTGGATGGCACTGGATACAAGTAAAACACTTCTATAATGCAAGCTAGGACTACAAACTTTACTGCGTTCTTGGAAAATGAGCATGAAACAGTATGCAGTAAAGTGGTTTACTCAAGAGCAATAATGGTTTGTTGGTAGGCACTCAGTATCATGTAGCTATATAAAACAGTGGGTGGGAAGAGTACATAAATAGCTGATACAACAGAGACTAGCAATGAAAAAGGGGAGGGTTTGGCTTTGGAAATCAGATTACCGGGTGGAAGCCAAAGACACAGCCTTATAAATCCACCACAGCAAAGAAGTGGGAAGGTTGTTAAAAAATTCCAAGTAGGCTAGCTGGAGGGGAAGAAGCAGGTCAGCTAAGAATTAAGCCAATATTAAAGCTCTTCCATAAACTTTAATGTCAGTGTTAGGGGGGGGATGGGGTAAACAAAGAATCTGACTTTAAGAAGGTTAATGATAAGCAGAGGAGAAAAGCACTGAACAACAAACTGCAACAAGACAATTCTCTCACTATTGAACTTCTACTTAGGTTTAAATCACCAGACTATGCAGGAAGTTACCAGTAGCATGATTTATGAAAAAATGCAGTAAGAAATTAATAAGGCTCATATCCTGCCTCAACTGTGAATTAAGCTACAAAACTGTGGCCCAGCAATGTTTAAAATGCAATTTGGTAACTATTACAAGTAATTCTACTTGTGTAAATAGAAGTGCAGAATACTGTAGAAACACAATCTTCCCACAACTGCAAATCTGCAAACTAAAACAGAAGAATTGAGTCCCAGAACAAACTAAACAAATGAAAACAGATAACTTTCTTTTTTGGCTAAAACATGGGAAAAAAAGCAGAAATGAACAAAGAAGTATCACTGCACAGGTCACTATAAGTGCAATGTAAATGTTTAAGCAGAAATGAAATAATTATCTTACCTTTTTGATAAAAAGCAAGTTATTCACTGTTCCACACCTCTCCATGCCTTGGATCTCAAAGACAGCATTACATATGGGGAGAGTCTTTAGTGACTCACAGTTAAGGAGATGTAATATATTAATGAAATGCCTTTTCAAAAATAGTACATTTTCTTACTAAGCTGTAATGTTGTGTTCTGGGGCTATTGTTTTGGTGCCTTATGGTGTAGATTTGCAAGTGATCACTTAGGCTATCTAAAAAAGTTACATGGGAATAGGAAAAAGCTTTATTTAGAGTAGATGATAGGATCAAATCATGGGTTGATTGGCTATGGCTTTGTTATATCTTGTCTGTGTGGTTATAAGATGAGTGAACATGTAAAGATGTATATTATTGGTTGGATTTTCAGAATATGGTTTGTCAATCTAATTTAACATCAAGCAATATTATAGTTTCATGAGGAATTTTTGAGATGGTCCAGCAGGGAATATCAGTGTTTTAGCATTATCTGTGTACTAAGAGATAGATAGATAGATAGATAGATAGATAGATAGATAGATAGATAGATAGATAGATAGATAGATAAATAGATAGATACACACCTAATAAGTATTGTGATTGCCATACGAGTATTAATCTTTAACATGTTTGGAGAGTTTCTAAGTCAGAGAAATTTGACAGGTTGTGGAGAAAAGGGGGGATATCTAATATGTTTTTTTTGTAAGAAACAGTGACAACTCCAGCTTTGTTGTGGGTTATATGTAATGTGATAATGTTATAAATTGGCAGGGCAATATCTTCCATTTTTTTTTGTTTCCTGTTGGAACCAGGTTTTTGTGGTCACTATGAGGTCTTGATTGAGTAATGCTAGTCATGCATGCACTTCACAGAGTATATTATACATATTTCCTGAGAAGGTGTGCTATTGATGAAGGCCAGGGTGTTACTGTGGGTGAGGCGGCAATGACAAAGGAGCTAATAGAGATATGCTTTGTGTTGTATGAATACACTTATTTTTGAGATTGGGATGATGTCACCCTGGCGTTATAATGATTGTTGATGTGTGATGGTGCAGGTAGACACATTTTTGCTTGAAGTTATGTTGAATAGCCAATTTGTAATTAAATAGTTGCTGCTTGGATAATTGTACTTAAATAATATGATATATGAATATTGATATAGATAGCTTGTGACTGGGAGATGCATTTTAGAGGTATTTTCATGGAGCTAACAATATAATAGTTTTGTTGGAATTGTGAGGGTAATGCATATTTGTAGGACATTTAATTGTGCACCTAACAGAAGATGTACTACTGTGAGCAACCATAGGGGAAGCGTGTTGTTTCTGAAGTTTAAGAAACAGAGGGTTTGGAGGGTAGGGGATGAGCATGTAGTTAAGACAGGAAATTGAGAGGGTTTATGGGGAAAAAGCTGCTGAAATGTAAAACAAAATAAGCTGTATAGAGTCTGTAGGGTTATAAGTGATGTTTGAGATATGTAGGTTTTTAAAAGTACAGGCATGAGGAATAT
Organism: Protopterus annectens; assembly: GCF_019279795.1. NCBI lineage: Eukaryota > Metazoa > Chordata > Ceratodontiformes > Protopteridae > Protopterus > Protopterus annectens. The sequence goes on from NC_056736.1 coordinate 546,728,240, forward strand.
TGATATGAATGAAGATGAGGGTTCTATTAACTTATTAACACTTACATGGTATGGAATACCACACATCTAGCAGCCTACACATGCATTGCATTCCTGAGTGTTTTCTGAAAAATAAATTAAAAAGCATGAGACTGACACATGTAAATATTTTATGAACAGTAAAAGCTATTAAAACTGCAGAAATAGTGCTATCAGTCTTCTTCTTCTTTCGTTTTTTCCCGGTTAGGGGTCGCCACAGTGGATCACCTGTCCGCTCATGATTGGCAGTGGAGTTTTTATGGTGTCGTGTTGCCAGCCCGGCCCCCAACCTTCCACAGAAGGCACACACACACTCACACCTAGCACCAATTTAGAGTGTCCACTCCACCAACAGCATGTCTTTGGGATGTGGGAGGAAACTGGAGCACCAGGAGGAAACCCACACAACCACAGGGAGGACATGCAGACTCCACATAGAAGGCACCCCAGCCGAAAATCGAACCTGAGAACCTCTTGCTGTGAGGCGGCAATGCTAACCACTGCACCACCGTAGAAGCATTATTTACAGTGTTAATAGTCAGTTTATTCATAGTCTTTCCATAAATATAATGTGCACAAACCTCAAATTATATTTTTGCTAAACTTTAACACATTATCATATATTGAAAACTGTGCAACCTAGAGATATATTGTTAGAACATTGTTTTGTTAACCACACGAGTTTTCACTTGACAGCAAAAAAAAAAAATCCTCTATGAATACGTTTATTGCAATATTTACAGAAATGAGATAACATGCATAATCATGAAATTAGCAATATAAATAACACTGAATATCTCTCAAGATGTGCAACTTACAGTGCAAATATCAAAGATAGTTTTCTTCAACAACATTTAAGGTTTCACCTGATGTCATGCAAGAGTTTGATAGTCACTTGATTTTTTTTTAGTAATAAGTTCATATGGAATTATTATTTACTTTCATAATTATTATCAAATAATTAACAATATAGCAGGTATAGTGTGACATAGATGGACATTGACAATGAATTTCCCTGTGTCCCACCATGCCATATCACACCATATCCCTCAATGGCCTCTCAGTTATGAACATATGAACACAAATATGAAAATGTGAATAGCAAGTGAAAAGATTAATTTCCCTACTGCAGCATATCTTAGATGAGCAATCCTAGTATCATTTTGTTAATAACTCCTTGCATTTTATAATACTGTATATTATTAGCTAGTAAGTTGCTAGTTAAAGAAGACATATCTAAAAAATTCTGGACACTATAAGGAGCTGTGGGTGCGGTAATATATAAAAAGGCATTTTAGACTTGAACGAGTTAGTGTAGAATAGGTATGGGTAAAGAAGAGAAGTAAAGCGATATTGACTGGTTTAATTGTGTATGGATGTAGAAAGACTGAGAGTAGATGGTGTAAAGCGTACATTGAGATGAAGGGAAGGTGTAGAGATATTATAGAGGAAGAGCTGAGAGATAAATTGTAATCTGATTGTAGTATATAAGAGAACATCACAGGGATAAATGTTTATGAATTTCTTAGAGGTACTGTTGGCGGGATCTGAGTTGGAGTGTATATAGTGCAGACAATATGGGACGGTCAAAGGCTATTGAAAATGAAGTTAAATGTTAGATGTAAGTTGGAAAGAAGAGAATAGAAACAGAAATGATTCCATGATCATAGTAAAATTGTTTGTAGAAGTGCAGGAATTGGGTGTCACAGGTGATAGGTGTATCGAGGTAGTATAATACGTGTGATAGGTGTATGTGGGTAGTGTAATATGAGTGACAGGTATACCTGGGTAGTATAATGCTAGAGTGGCTTCCCAAACTCAGGGTTTTTATTATAGAAAACAATCTGTTAAGAATAGCAATGGCATAAAAGTTGTAAGAACAATTGTCCCCTCTGCCTGGAAGAACCTCCACTAGAACATTATCAACCCTAAAAATGTAATAACATTCAGAAAACTCCTAAGTAAATATAAACAAAAACAATCTCCCAGATTTACTATTCTTCTATGCAGGACTAGCTAAGTCCTGCATGGAAGTACCCTTTTAGGAGCAGGATGGCAGCACGCCATGCATATTAATGAAGGCGTGCTGCCTGAGCTCCTAATCTTACACGGAGCGTGTAAAAGTGCAGGGGGTGTGTCTGAGAGCAGAGCTCTCAAAATATACATGCCCCTGCAATGAAGAACAGCAGAAAGCCATAAAGGAATGAGCGAGACTGCTCATAGGTGTCTGCATACCCCAAGCAACATCCCCCCATGTGTACAAGGGCAATAGTTAACACAAAAAATATAAAGATACTTTTATTTTTTTTTATTAAACAGATTAAATTTAACCGTAGGTGCGCGGGTTTGCCCATCGCTTAGCTACGGTTAATGCAGCATAAATGGCAGAAGAGGATAAAAAGCAAGATATAAATAAACAAAGCAATATAGCAGTAGTGCAGTGGGCAGAGCAATCGCCTTACGAGCAGTCATTCCCGGTTTGAGTCCCACTGCAGCACATTTCATTTTCCATGTCAAATCACATTATGGCCAATATTTTTAGTTGCATAACCTACTAAATAACATGTTTTTTGTGAATTGGAGTACTGCATTAAATGCAGATGCGAGATGTCAGTGCCATAGTGTTGCAAAGTCCACAGAGAATCACATGTGCCCCATACAATATATGTACACAAGAATCAGGGATACAAATGGAAGGTAAAATGTTGTAATGAATGATAACTCCATACAGCTTCAAAATCCCCCACCTTCCCAAGAACCATTAGACATTACTGTGTAAATTAGTGCAGTGGTAAACAGGAGTAAGCACTAGTAAGCAAGTGTAAGCACTATTAAGCAGTAGTAAGTGGGAGTAAGCATATGTTAGCACTAGTAAGTGGGTATAAGCCCGTTTGCACAAGGGTAAGCAATGCGTACACAGGTTAAGCAATTTTGAAGCTAGCTCTCTGTAAGCATATTTTACTGGAAGTTAGCATTGCTTACCCTCACGCAAACCCATGTAAACCCACTTACAAGTGCTTAAAAGTGCCTTAATCACTCTGTATCCAACAGCCACTGTTCTGCTCAGCAACAAAATAAACAGCCTTGCAGGTCTTAAACACAGGACCCCTATACACTATAGTCAACCACTAAGCCACCACAGAAGTACATAAAACTGCGGTATCACCAAATAGATCCTCACTACAGTAAAATCAAACTGAAAATGTGAAAGGCTTCAGTATACAGTCATATGTTCTATAACCTACTACATAACATAAATATGTGAACTGGAGTACTGAATTATCCCAGATGTGAGGTGTAATTCTAATAGAGTGTTGAAGTCCCCTATTAAACACAAGTACCCCATACAGTGTACATACACATGAATCATGGATACCAGACATATATATAACATGCAATGAATAATAAATCGATGCCAAAAAGCAAATATAATGCAAAGTAAATATTAAGCAAAAGTAAGCATTGCACAGGCCAGCTTAGTAGGTGTAAGCAATGTGTAGGCCAGCTAACTCAATTTGCACAGTGGCATACCCCTTTAAACAATGTCAACCTTAGGTAAGCAGGTTTACCCATAGCTTAGCCTTTTCAAAACCGTCCAATCACAGCAAAGTGTGGGAAATCAGCCCTACTTAAACCCAACAGGTGGGAATACATCTCATAACTGTCTGTAGCTTTCCCTTGCAGGGACCATTTCAGGAATGGGAGAGGGAGTGCACTTTCGGGTGCAGCACTGGGGCATCCAGGAGTCCAGAGTCATGGCAAGACTCCTTGTCAAAGACCATGAGCAGATACTGCTTCAGGGCCAGTACCAGGGTTCCCAATATAAAGTGAAAGCCTGGAACCATCTCGCCCATGACCTCACCAGTGCCACTGGCATACCCCGAACCTGTGAGCGGGTCAGGCATCACTATGCCAACCTGAAGCGGTGAAAGGGGAATCTGTTGGATGAATGCATCCAAGAGGCTAGGCTGACAGGGGAGGACCCAGTAGTGTGTAAGTATCACTCCACTACCTGTTTAATAATTGCCAGGTCATGTATATTATGGATAAGTATGGCTAAATATTCCTCTTATTTCCTTCACAATGGGAAGTGAGTGGGCTGTGAACCAGGAGGCCCATGGCTGTCACTTGGAGAGGTTGTGACGTGAGGCAGGGTAGTAATACTCTTGCATGTACTGTCATAGGAAATAAATCTAACTGTATTAGCAAGTCAATTGCCTGTATAAAACCTGTATTGTATAAGTCAAGTACTGCATACACCAGAGAATATGGCAGGAAGAGTCTCATATAGTTTGTATGTAAATGAAAGCATAATAGCCTGACAATGAAGGGTGAACTGCTGGACTACATGTGTTTACTCTGATATCATACGGTAATGTAGATTTGCAATTACTTAATAGTACTGTTGTATTAAACACTGCTACCCACACTGTGCAACATAAATTAAAAATGTGGAGGAATGCCTGTATATGACTGGTGTAATCCCCAGAGGTTAGCTAGTGCAACTAGGAGAGACATAGATCGAAAACAGTGAAAAGACAGACAACAAAAACAAATAGCAAACACAACTGAGACATGAACTGTTGTCTTTTTAGCACACACAGCCATGGTTCAAATCCTAGGAGTGGTAGCAGTTTGCATACAGAATCATACCCCACTACTGTACAGATATAACCAGTATATTGGCCCATATATGCTGCCTGTTACTGTGTCCCCCTGGGAAATCTGTGGGATTATCCCAGACGTATAGGTTGCAAACAAGAAATACAACTGATTGTCACACATCTATAAGAACAAACCAGTCACTCTAGCAACTCCCCAAACTGTTATGAGAGTAATAAGTCAAGTATGTCCCATCTACACTCCCATGTTGCCAAGCTGTGACCAGAGTGTGTACAGTAACAGAGTGAGATGTAAGTGCATAATACTAATGTAAAATTGGTACTTCATGTGGCAACAGTCAGGTAGTGCTAGAAAACATTGCTCCCACAGGTACATCAGATATGAACACTGTGTCCAGAAATAAAAGAGTGATACCCTGTACTGGTACAGTTTACTTTGGCATTGTGTGGCAGTGTTAGTGTTACAGTTGCTCTGAATAATAAGGTAGTACTCATCACTTTCACCCACACTCTGCTACATAACTGTCTAGGACGTGAACTCACACACAGCCATGGAAACCTCCGTAAAAACTTCTCCAAAGCCAACTTCATGCTACTCAAGTCAGAAATGACAAACTTCATGACACCCATGCAGACGCGAACTGAAAGTTTGACTGCTGAATCCTACACTAAGGCACTGTATGAGTACATCCACTCATGCATGAATCGTGCCATCCCCAATAGAACCAAGATGTTCTCCCCCAAAAAAAAAGGAAACCAATCTGGTGGTCCCTTGCCATAAACAAACTTTACAACAAAAGGAAGAAACTGTTGCAGAAAAGAGTAAAATCCCAGGATGCAAAAAACTCCCTTACCAGTCTCAGTAAGAAGCTGAGATCTCTCATAAAATCCTGCAAAGCTAGTTAAGAAAATAAAATTGCCAAAGATTCCAAAGACAATCACAAGGCATTCTATAGCTATGTCAAGAATCTAAATGGCAATGCTCAGATCTGCTCTGAGCAACAACAGAATGGCATTAAATATACTGATCCCAAGGATATTGCCAATATCCTGGCAGATCGATTCAATGCAAACTTCATCCCCCTCTCACCCCCTAAAGGGCTCATCTCAATACCAAATGATTGATAAATTCTGGTAATAATGGCCACACAGGTAAAAAACGCACTCTCCAAAGCTAAGAAATGGGACCAGATGACATTCCAGGCTGTGTACTACATGAACTGCAAAATGAACTGGCACCTCACTTAAGTGTCATATTTAATCATAGCCTCACCTCAGGCTTCATGTCCACTGAGTGGTGCACAGCTACAGTTATCCCTCTCCACAAGGCAGAATCCACTTTGTATCCCGGGAACTACCACCCTATCAGTCTGACAAGCCTGATCTGCAAGGCCATGGAATGTATTATAATGAAACTTAGAAACAAAGACATTGGCAAACTTCAAACACTGGTCCCCACACAGTTTGGGTTCGTGAAGGTCTGGTCTTGCCTCCTGAACCTGATTGACTTCTTCAAATCAGTCTCCATAGCCGTGGACAAGTGTAAGGTGGTCCATGCAGCCTATCTGGACCTCACCAAGGCCTTCAACACCATCCCTCACTCTGGAATCATAGATAAACTTACTAAGCTGGGCATTAATCCCTACATCACTCGATGGGTTGCCAACTGGCTTACTGACAGAACCCACACTGTAAAAGTAGCCAACTCCAAATCCAGCTCCAGACAAGTGACAAGTGGAGTACGTCAGGGTTCAGTCCTCGGACCGCTCTTGTTTGGCATCTACTTCTCTGAAGTACAGGCCAACACTAAGGGACTCTGGCTAACAAAATTCACAGATGACTGCAAACTGGGAGCCATTATTGAATCCCCAAATGATGTGGATATTCTAAAAAAAGGACCTTACAGAGACAGATGCTTGGTGCCAGAGCCATGGGCTCAAGGTAAATGCCAAGAAATGTATAGCTATCCCCCTTTGGGAAAAAAACATGTACCCATGAATTAACACATAGGTGGCAGTACACTAAATACCAAAAGTGTGATAAGAGACTTAGGGACACATGTGGACAGTGGTCTCACCTTTGATAACCACATCACCACAACAGTCTGGAAATCCTTCTATGTGGCACACCTCATCACTAAGGGCTTTTCATCCAGAAAAAAGGAGGTCATTGTCCCACTTTACTCATCCCTCATTAGACCCATTATAGAATATAATGCCCCATTTGGTATGTACCTCTCAAGACATCTGCAACAACTGGAAAGGCCCAGAAATACCCCACTAAAAGAATCACAGGCCTAAAGCAGATGCCCTATGCTGACTGTGTAAAAAAACTCCACCTATACTCTGTCGTATACTGTCTACTCAGAGGTGATCTCTGCTTAACATACAAGGCCATGTCAAACCCAGAGTTGTTGGACATGCTACACTTAAAGAAATCCCAATTCCTCAGAGACACATGCTCCATGGATCTAAACCTTGTCATCACAATGAACAAAACATGCTGGAGGGATAGGTTCCTGACCCAGAGACTCCCCAGACTCTGGATAAGACTGCCCATACATGTCAAGCAGAGATCCTCTTTGGCCCTCTTCAAAAGGAATGTTAATGACTGGATGGGAGATAAGAAATTCATCCCGGGGATCATGTCAGACACCCTGCTAGACAGGAGTCCAGGGAAATAAATACTGTGGGAAGAAATAGCCAGGGAATTGCTATGGCTAGGCTTCTATAGGCCCTAGGGCCGATAGCCTAGTACCTGCCTATGAACCTATGAACCTATAAGGATATCCTGTATAAGAGTGTTGTAAGTCACTAAAGGTTGAAGAGGGCAATAGTCTACATATGTCCCAGTTCACCTGCATGTGGTCAAGACATGGCCAGAGTCTGTGCAAAACGAGATGGACAGGTATGTGCATAACATCAACCTGGAATTGGGGAGTATGTGTAGAAAAAGTTAGTTAGTGTTAACTAACAATTCCTCCACATATATACCAGGTAAGAGGTGTATACTGCAGGTAAAATCAGCTCATATATATAGATGTCGACAGCCATATCACTGTCCAAACTAAGGCAATAGGGTAGTGTAGTAATACTTGTAAGCTACAGATAGCAATGACTAGGAAAGTAATGCAAACCACAGGAATATACTAGTTGTTAATTGACATCTTTCTCTCCCCCCACCATATCTCCAACATTACACTAAATACCCATCTCAATTGGTAAATGATGACCTCACTGTCATGTTGAGACATATGTCTTATTGTTTGATAATTATTTAAATCTGTTTCCCGGCATGTGCTATGTTGAAATACTCCAACATTGGTGACATGGTGCCATCAATGTACCTGCATGCTGTGGCTATTACGACTGTGGTCCCATATATGCATGCTTTCCATTTGCTATGCAACTGTTCCGTATCTGGTGTTTGGATTAATGGGAATATCTATGCATGCTGTTATTCCTAATCCTGGAATGTGTTGACTATTACTAACCCACATATGTTGATAAACAGTAAAAAACATAGCAAGTATGGTAATGCAGGTCCCAGCAGACCCACCTGTCCCACCTCAGCTGGCTGTGGCACCGGGCACCAGCATGTCTGGGGCCCAAACCAGGACATCCTTGTCCATTGGTCCTGCAGCACCATCGGGTGGGAACTGCCTCAGGGGATGGGAGTCATCCCCCCTGGGAGCGGGCTCAGACAGGAACCTGTAACACATCGCCAGGTCCAGGTTGTGGTGTGTAGCGAGCTCAGTCAGCAATTTGGAGATCTGCTACACCAACTCAAGGGTCATGTGTCACAACTAGAGGGTCAGCCTGGATCTCCGATTCAGCCCCCAGAAAAGCCAGCTTCAGGGCTGTGAAGATGCAGTGGTGACTGCCCATGGGTGGGGACCTCAGCCCCACTGTTTCTACTCGGGGGCTCATGGGCTTCCAATCTTCCAACACCCCTCCCCATCAAGGTGTTTACCCCCAACACTTGTCATATACCACTCCTGTATGCATCTTGTTTGTCTTGTCTGTTAACCTACCTGCCCAAATATACCTACTATCCCTCCTCAACATCCCACTCTCACCTGAAAAAAAAAGAAAAAAGGGCAATCTGTTCCCAAAAAAAAGTATTGCCCCATACATAGCTGTCCATTTAGCATACATGTCCACTGCACACATGTAATCTGGTCTAATTGGCATCACAACATGTCCAAATCTACCTCCAAATTCAGTGTATAAGCACAGCTGTTGCTGTAGAAGAAATGGGCAGCTAT
>NC_056736.1:546739646-546759646 GCF_019279795.1 Protopterus annectens
TAGTGCAATAGTTAAGATAGACTGGGCCACAGGATAACATTCAATCAACAGTAAGTAATGTGGATGTATAGTCCATCAGCCTTTAACTACACTATCAGTACACAATCCATGGGGGGGTAAAGACCTCAGTTGACACAATGGGATGTATCTCTTACATAACAAGGCATAACTGAAACTATCACAATCACACTGACAAAAAGAACAGTCTGTATGACAGGAAGGAGTAGGTGTGCATTTACCCAAGGTGAATTGTATGGTAATGTACATCCAGATTTCTTAAGGCAGCTTACCCCTGATACCCCCACATATTGTAACAGCCTAGATTAGTTATGGTGCCCCTCCCCCCATAGAATGAATAATACAGGGCCATATACCACTGTTACATACACTGGCCTCTGGAGTGCATAAGGGCACACATGTATTGTGTAGATGAAGCCCACACATATATGGACCCAACCTCACAATATGTGTGGGGGCCACAACAGCAGTGGACTGATGGCAGGAATGTCAGCATGACACACTCACAGCCTGCTACATAACACCCCCTGACAGCAAGTTAAATGTACAAAGCCTGGTATGTAGGTGGAAGACAGAGGCTGGAACACAGGCCAATATGTGAAATACTGTTGTCATACACTAAGCAAGCTGCTGGTGTTACAGGATAGTCTGCAACATAGCCTTAGTCAGGAATATGAAGTTAGAAACAGACATGGATGTAGCCATGTGCTGATAGCACTCAACATACACACTGCCAGTGCGATATCTGACACAAGACCTGTGTGGTGGACAGGCAAAACATAATAGGCACACCTATGGCCATCAAGTGCATAGGCCAACAGTTGAGAGCTATGCAGACATACTGCATTCCAAGTTAAACTAGTATGTACACATAACGTCTGTAACACTGGTGCTATACAATGCATAGAACAACACTACTCACACTCTGTCTGTAGTTCTGGCACCTCCTACAAATATGTAGCCAGTCTGAGTCTGCAGGTTCTCTTGTAAGAAGTATTGCTACCTGCTGTCTGTAACACTGCTGCCCACACATAGGAAGGATGTCCACCATGCAGGAAAGGTAAAGGGACCATACCCACATTATGTAGGGGTTTATAGTAGTTGGTTGCCATGACAGTGGTAATTGTAAGTACTACACAGCATGCTGCATGCAGGTAGCAAGTGCAGGAAACTGAATGGTGCAGAGGACATCACCTAATCATGTGCATCACCTACAAAATCCATGCAGCAATCTATTCGAAGTAGCCCAATCCATTTACTGGAGGGAGACAGACAGAGAGAGAGAATGGGTGTGATTGAAAGGAAAAAGAAAATCCAGCAAACTATCCAGAAGAGACATCATTCCCAGAACAGGGATGTGAAGTATATATGCATGTAATTGACTGTAGTACTTGGTCCATAATAATGGGATAGATGATGTGGAATGATTTATATGTGCCATCAGGTGTTGTTGTTGTAATGATGCTCAGCTGAACAACTGCTAAGTACAATAGAGTCTGTCCCTGTGAGTAGTTGGCCATACCTGTCAACTGTGCAGAGTAGCACTGACTGATAAGATATAAGCCATCATAGTGTGTGTTGTGTAATGGGAAGTATGTATATTACTGTGGTCAATAGCTGGTGTTGGGAAGTAATGCCATAATGATGAACACGTGGGTTCCACAGCCCACGTCATGCAGGAAACTCAGGTTAACCTGCATTGTAGCATGCAGGAATGCCATAGGTGTGTAATAGGGTTACCTGCAATCTGGCCCTATATATACTCCCCTAATGTAAGGCTGTGTCCATATGTGGCATCTGTCTGTGTAGTAGCAAGGCAGAACAGTGCAGCTGTGCAGGAAGGTGTTGTGAGATTGTGGACCTGATGTCTGAATGTACCCCATATATAGGTATTCATATGTGTGTGTATATATATATATATATATATATATATATATATATATATATATATATACATACACGCATGTTCACAAATATACAGATTCCTATGTGTAGACATATATATATATATATATATATATATATATATATATATATATATATATATATATAAACAAATGCATACATCATATATATCTACACTCATATAGATATATACCTATATGCACGTGCCTACATATATACAAACACACACACACACACACACACACACACACACACACACACACACACACACACACACACACACACACACACACAAACATATATGTATGTAAATACATGTCCCCTATATTACCACCACAGTGCTGCATGCTATGTGTGAGGGAACAGCACATATTGCAAAACACACAGATATCTACAGCTGTCAGTGTGTTCAACATGGACAGGTATGTCACATGTGAACCTATTGTTGGGATCACATTGTGAAGTACGGAATGGGAATATGGGGAAGTATGGCAGGTATAGTTGTGGAGGTGGTCAGGGTTGGTAGGTGTAGAGAACAGCCTATATGGGTGGTGGATGGTGTGTGTGGTCTGTGATGTGGACGCTCCATGGTCCCCAATATGGACACAATGGGAACAAGCCACCCACCCACTGCTGCTCACAACAGTAGTCCACGTCCCAAAGGTGCCTGGTCTTAAGGCTGAGCAGGAGGAGCATGTGGACCATGTGAATGTGTACTGGGTGCCTCAAGGTGATGTAGCACACATCCCACATGTGTCTGTGGAGCCCATTATGGAACAGACCCTGGTCCTGACCTCGGTGGACAAGATCATTTCTGTATGTGCCCCCCATGGGGGGACAACATCCCCTGAGTTGGTTCCACCTGAAGGTATTGCTGGACCAGTACATGAGGAAGCCCCCAAGGTGGGTCACTCATGTGATGTGGCCCAGTAACATGGCAGATGAGTTTGGAGAGGTGGTTCTGCTGGCCAATAGTACATAATCATGCTATTGTGTCACTGTTATAGAACATATATGGGTAGTAATAGTCTACACAATCCTGAAACATGTCCAACAGCATGCATAGCTATCCCCAATAACACAGAATTTCAGATGTGCAGCAACCACATAGCAAGCATACCACAGGCATATATGGAACCATAGTGGCCTTGACAATGATTTGCAGGTGAATAGTCTGTAACAGGCCAGCAATGATAGTGTCCACACAGGGAACATGGCTACAAACACATTGCACAAAGTTTGGTACAATACAATATCTGCCCCATTGGTAGGTAAGCTGTAGCCATACCTATTGAGTTGTGTGTACAGTTTGTTGTTGCTGATATGGTGGGGAAGTGACAGTGATGTGTATTAAGAACTGTGGTAACCTTGCTGCATGACTTGCTCACACCTGTGTCCATCTTTATGTCTTTCAGGCAAGATGTCACATGGAAAGCTTCCAGCTTACTCAACTGCTGAGAACAACATTGTGGTAAACTACCTAATCCAGCACTACTCTGTCTTGTTTGGCTGGGCCATCCATGATCAGTAGGAGTGGACCACTCTGTGGAACGACCTAATCCACAGGGTCAATGATGTCAGACTGCACAACCGCAGTTTTGAGCAGGTCCCGCATCATTGTTTTGACCTGCTTGGCAATGCCTGTAGGCGTAATGCTGCAGTCCGTGGGGATCATCTCACAACAGGGGCAGGCATGCCATCCATCCCTCCTGACATGTGTGGAGGATCACCTTGCCAGCCTTGTGGCACCTGAACATCCGCATAGTCACCAACTGCCAGTCACCTTTGTGGAGGTGGGTGCTACCCACACACCAGCTGAGGAGCATGCAGGTAAGGCCACAATGCACATCAGTAGATCACTGGTGTGTATACATCCACATCTCTACAGATAGATCATGCATATCTGACATATCATAGATATAGGTTGTTGCTACATAGTAGTGATAAACAGATGTGCATATGTGGTAGTATTGTGGTCATGTACTGTTGATGTATTGTTATGCTACACCCACCCTGTAGCAATGGTCACAGATGTGGTCACTACTTTGCATCTCTCACCTTCTTATGTAGGTTCCTCCGGTATACCACCAAGCCAGCAGCCTGTAGCTGGTGAGTATGCTTTATGTTGATGCTTGCCAATATACCGGGCATGTAATGGCTATGGTATATTCCATGCACACATCTAACACACCTACCCAGAATGCATGCGGTACATGTGCACATATTGTTGCTGTTAAATGCATGGAGTCACAGTGGTGACCATGATAAGGTACTGGAAGGGCATGTCAGACACCTGCAAGATAACTAACATCCTGTCATTGCGGAATGTGTCCACAGGGAGTAACATAATGGTGCAAGACATGGCCTACAGTAGGGACATGTTTGAAACAACACCCGTATACAGTGCAACACCAGTGTATATACCTGTAGGACAATGACAACGGTTGCAGAGTTACACTGTGGTATAACATATTACTGTGATCCACATTATCAGCTGGGACTAGGCTGTAACATGTGGTGTTCAGTGTATGGGACACTGCAAACTGACACACATGTGAAGGACTTACCTGTCAAGCATCTTCTAAAAGGCTGAAGGTGGGGGGTTGTCAGCATGACACAACAGTTCACTGCAGCAGGGAGCTTAAGGATGCTAAGTATAGCTGTATGTACACACAGTCAGGTTCAGGAACTGTGTTAGATGTAACCCTACCCCCACATTAATAGTAACGGCAGTGTGTGAACACCAAGGGATGTGCACATGAATAGACCTTGCAATCATGCAGATTAGAGGGACATGTGTAGGGCAGACTGAAAATACACTGGCAAATGCAGATGGCCCATGCTAGTATACCCCTGCCAGGAGTAGTAACTGCTGTAGTACACATAACAATAGGTGCGACAAACCGTCATGATACAGGTGTACACACATATGCCCACACGGGGTGTATGCATCGTGGTCAGCATCCGCACACCTAACACATTCCGTAGACAATGCATGTGAAAGTACAGGATATGTCACATACCTTGGTCATGTACTGCTAATATATGTGGTGATGTGGTCCCATGGCAGATCAAGGAAGGGTGCGTCATATAAATAAGGGTGTGTACACCCCCCCATAGTCATGATATGCTCTGATGGTTGTCAGTGTAATAGTATTGGATTGGCCATACATGGTCTGCTAATGTTGAGAGCTGTGAATCAGACATCGGGCATTCACAAATGAGATCTGTCCACATATCATCCCAAGTATGTGTTGCTGACAAACATAGGGGCAGTGAGCATTAAAGATGACATAACTGACAGAGTACTACACATTCAGCAATGGGTTGTACACCTGTGAGGTGTGATGTACAGTACATGGCAGGGTGCAGAACAGGTGCACAGCAATACTGTGTACATGGGTGCAGTGGTATCCAGGGGAAGAGGCATCACCTAGTAAAACAGCACATGCATCACACACATGTATACTGTTGCTATCATGGATTGACTATAGCTGCATTGCATGCTGTCGTGTACCATATGTTATGCGTGTCGACAGATGGTTAATATGAGGACTGTGTGTACTGTCATTGTGCAACCTCACCTGTATGTGTGTGTGTGTGTGTGTGTGTGTGTGTGTGTACATCCTGGTGGGTGGTTAGTTTGCCTGTAGGGTCAATCTGGTGAAGTGGAGGGAGGTCGATGCATGTAGGATGCGTGTGCATGTGTGTGTGTTTGTGTGGGTGGCCATGAATGCACATGTGTGATTGTGGGGTTGTTCATACAGCAGTACCTGCCTTTGGGATTGTGCAGTACATGGACATGGACTGCCACATGACACTGCCACATGACACACCAGGAATACTTGTCATGTATGTAATCACAGGACAGCTGACAGTATAATAAGGTCTGTAGCATGGAACAAGAATTGAGAGGGAAGGTAGACACCAGGTATACCCTTAATATCACATTCAGCAGAAAGGTGACTGACAACTCACGTATGCAGCAGTAAAGATACATTGGGGAATTACTAGTCAACACCAGGGAGTGTATCCATGTATTACAGTTGTCACATGATAGGCTGATTGAGCAGCACATCTGGCATGTACTGAGCAATACATACACATAACACTCCAGTGCGTAATATTATGGAGCGAACATAGTAGCCCCCACATATAGGGGCACTGCTCATGATGTCCAGACATACACAGGGTGAACAATGAATGGCAGCAGTGAGGCCATGTAAAACCACTCCACTCAGGTCAGGCAGGTAATGGAGTAACAAGACTTGTGTTGTGATCACTTGTCTAGGCATTTAGAGGACTGATACATTAATGAGTGGTATCAATGAGTGTATGTTACCAAGTGTGATGAAGGATGGGAAATGAATGGGAATAAAACATGGGACTGTCTGTAAAGTCCCAGACAGCTAAGGTGGTGTGTGTGTGTGTGTGTGTGTGTGTGTGTGTGTGTGTGTGTGTGTGTGTGTGTGTGTGTGTGTGTACTGTTATGAAATGCTGTATAGGTCTTAAAGTGCGTTTATTGTTTTCCCCCACAGATGGTGAGGTAGGTCTGGGTCCCTCCTGCATGCAGTCTGATGTTTGCATCCATAAAGACACTGAAGATGACGATAGTACTATTGAAGCACAGGTGGGGTTGTCAGGGGCTGAAACAGTGCCATCATTTGACATCCCCCTTTTAGCCACCCCAACCCCACACACAGTTTCAATGCCTATACATACCCCATCACCAATGTACATAGCGGAGGGACAGCTGGCATTTGGTGGCAGTGCACAGGAAAGTGTGGTAGCCATGCCTACTGTGTCTGGTTGCAGCAGGCATAGCCAGATGTCCGGCAGGGCACCACATAGGCAGATGTCCCAGAGTGCACATGGTAGTGCCACTGGTCATTGTGCCCCTGGCAGATGCGGCACAGCTGGTACCAGCAGGCACATGTTTCAGGCTGTAATGGTGCTGCAGGCATGTATGGAACATTACACCAGACAGGGCCTGAGACTGAAGAGGGCTGCTCTCACATCTGCAAGCGACAACTTCTGTGAACTGTCTGGTGCCATCCGTGTGATTACTGAACAGATGGATAGATGGTCTGGTGAGATGATGGTCCTCATCGACCGTGGTTTGTCTGTGCTCGAACATGTGGTGGGAGTGCAGTGATGGCAGTGTGGACATAGGCCAGCAATGCCAAGAACTGCCAGTCAATGTGGACTGGCTTGGACACCAAGGGGCTCCCATAGTGACAATACCAGCCCCATCACTATGGGGGGCACTGTCCACACCACACCACAGCAGGCTACAAGCACGTGTTCCTGGCCAGTCCCAGGAGGGACCTGGTTCCAGCGGACATTTGTCATCATCAGGGAGAGAGTAGCATATCAAGGTCTGTACCTGGATGTGCCCATGGAACCCCTGGCAGGCACAGTCCACATGTCCATTGCCAGGGGCAGTGAACTGCACACCCTGCCAGGTATGGTCTGCAGCTGTCCATAAACACATGTGTAGGGCATCCACATGGCAGAACTGTGTGCATGCATACCCACACACTATATGAACACACCTAGGGCAACCCCATACCTACACACACCACATCACCATGCCCAGTTCATCTCTTTACACCCCTCACCCACACACATGATGTCAAATGTATGGCTCACCTTTGGACTCTGGCAAACCAACAACACACCCTGTGCATATGATGAAACCTGAGCCACATCCCTGTCAACCATACCATCAATGCAGGAACAGGTTAATATGGTTCTGATGCACACGGTGACCATACTGCAGTGTACCAAAGTACTGCAGTGTTGCATGTTGTCAGGAGTAGATTGTAATGCATATATGTCAGGTAGTGTAGCTATCCAGCAATGATGCATTATAGCTGTTAATAACACTGGTTGATTGTGGTCTCTATAATGTTATCCATTTGTGTTGCAGTTGTACATGTCTCAGCAGGAGGATGGTCTGCAGTCATATTCCACAACTGGGTATGGCATTGTGGTGAAACCATGGCTGTGACATATCTGGGGTACAGCTGAACACATGTCACAGCTTTGTATAACAGTTATTGCCTGTGCCGCATGGAAAGGTGACCCGCTGGGACGTGTATAATATGCAACCTGATTTACACCCATCCACATAAACGCACACTCTTACTTGGCAACACTGGGACTAGACCCCTACCTAGGTATGTAGTGATACTCAAATGTGTGGCTTTCATTGCACACACCACATAGAGTTTAGGGTGAGGTGTGTTCCAGGTTACATGTTACATGCAGAACATCCCCAGACATGTACAGTATGCTAATGGGGGATTTAATGGGTGTATATAGACACTACATAGTGTGACATACCTTCATATATATATTAACAGACACATAATAGGCAGACACATGTCTGAAAGACCTGGGCCTATCACTGCTAAATACCTTGACCATGTGTCCAATGTGTTACAGTTAGGCTGCACACAGCACATGCATAACTGGCCTGGATTGTGGTATCAGCTACCTATATGGTTGATAGTGACAGTGGTAACCATAAAGTGTTACAGGGGACATATACCGGGTATACCTTGGTGTAATGACAGTGTACACAGCACCCACATCTCCCAGTGGATATTGTACTCCCTGAAACCCATGATAACACTCTGACATACCCACCATCACACATTGCCCATGAATGCGATACAACCCATGGTATATCCCAACAGTGGTACTGCAGAGATATGCATCTAATGCAATGCCACAGGCATAGTAGGGTGTTGCACTGTTATGCCTCACCTATGGGCAGCAACAACACTATCTGTACTATTGTGTGGCAGTGGGTATTTTAATAGGAGTATGTGGCCTCAGAATGTTGTTACCCTACAGATATTCAGACATGCACACATACACACACTTGCCAGAACTCAATGTGTATCCCATGTCTATCAACCCATTTGTACAACACTGTTGTGCTGGTACTGCAAGGCTTGTGTAGTCAGTATGCAGAGGAGCTTAACAGGGTACATATAATGTCCCATACAGCAGCAGCCACAACTGGCTGTGGCAAAGGGTGTTGTGGTGGTTGTGAAGGCCCTCATGGAATTCGCAAGTAATGGTGTGGTAACACACAGACACTGCTATACTCAGTAATGCACATCTACACATGTGTCAGTACTGGGGTGTATCTCTGCAGTTGGTCATAGCTGTGTACCTAACTATTGTCCAAAGAGAGGCGGGTTGTGTAGGGTGTGTGTGTACAGTGGTATCCTGCCACCTGCCATGTGGCAGCAGGCAATCGGAGACCTGTACCCAAGCATGTTCTGTTGACTGTGGTAGTGTCGTAGAGGTATCCATGGCATGTGGTGCATACAGGGTGTTGTCTCCTATATGTGCAAGTTCTTACACAGCTGGGCAGACATGGCAGTGTCAATCAAGTTGAGGTTGCCTGTACATGCCCCAGCTGGATACCTGCTATCTGCACATCTGTACAGAGACTGACAATCATCATCTTGGCAAGGAGCTATGCTGTAGGATGAATGTGTTGTAGACGTTTGACAGCAATATGTATGCCATAACTACATGTCAGAAGCCCTCACTAACATGTGCTGTACAGACAGTAGTCTACAGTTACATTCCACATGTCGGATCATTATCCAGTAGGGGTTATATACTGTGAAACAGCTCAAACACCAGGGATAAAACAGGGGGGTCTCAGAGTCCAGCTATGCCTGCAGGTGTGCCTGTTGTCAGTACTACATTTAGCACTCTACTCTTGCCAGGGTAAGCACTGTCAACAGTCATGCCACCAGGATTCACTGCATGCCTTTATAACAGCACATACCCTGGGCTGCTACCCCTTTATGTAACGCATTCACATGGATAACAGTGCTGCACAGGCCTCATATAAGTGTGTGTCCCAGATGTGACACTCACACCCCTTGCTACTGTAATGACAGCACATAGACGCATGTATTGTACATGGCATTACATGCACTTATTACATATGTCATTACCCTACTATGTTATCAGACTGGGTGGTGTAAACTGGTTACCAGGGCTAAACCATGCTTAACAGGTATCGGCATTGCTGCAATATAACAGCTAGGCTGATATGTGCACTGATAAGTGAAGCCTACACTATGTAAAAAGTGCCTGTATGTTTACCCATAGCTTAGCCCTGCTAAGCTTCATGCAAACAGATGCAAACACACTTAAAGCTGCTCAAAACTGCCTTTCTGCCCAACAACAAAATGAACATCCCTTGCAGGACTTGTACCCAGGACAATGTACACTATAGTCACAACACTTAACCACTACACCTTGACCACTGTGAAGACAGTTGTTTTTCCAAGATATCTGTCAATACACATATCGATTAGTATGGAACAATTGCCTTTACTTCCACAATTGTGTAGTACTTGTTATTAATATGACTGTTGCATCGCACATGTTATTTTATCATAATGTGCACATAGCAGATACATACGGTGAGATACATTTGGGAGGGTGTACACAACCGTGAGGTTTACACATGACAGGAATATGGATATATACATATAATAGGTTGATATATGTCTACATGTACATACACATGTATATTCATACATATGTCTGTATACACATCTGTAGAGTGCAACATATATATGGCCATATGTACATCTCTTCATATATACATATACATGTGTATATGTAGATATATGTATATATAGCTATATATGTAGGCACATCCTATGTGTATCAATATGCTTATATATCTATATGTGCATATGTATCTCTATCTATGTGTAGACATATATTGCTGTGTATATGTATATATCCGAGTGTTAATATGTATATATATGTACATATACATACCCCTCTCTGTATGTTGATATGTATATGTGTATATATGTATATGTATATATGTATATAGCTATATAGATATATGGATAATTATATATGCATATATGTTCAACATATGTACAGAACATGGAGTGGAGTCCTACCTCAGCCTCAGTAGTCCCAACCTCTTAGTGCAAGGGGATGTCAGGTATGTATTGCATGTATATATGTAAACTATTGCTACTGTATTAGGGATTGTCTTCACAGATGTGTGTGGGAGGTCACATCTGCTTTTAACATGTGCGCCATTGACTAATGACAGACAACCTATGGACATCATAGTACACTACTGCTAGCACAGTAATGATCCTGTGGACTACAGCAGAGATATGGCCAATAAATGTGAACAGTCTGACACACTCTAGTCAGTCCAGAGGAATACACAGAACCCCTTAGTGCAAGACATGTGGACCAAGGCTGACAATGTGGATGTTAACAGCCATGTAGCTGAGTGTATCCTGTAAATACTGGTATACATTTGCCCACCTAGGTTATGCATTCACACACCCCTGTCTGTCCTGACACATAATAACCGCTGGTACAAAGGTTACATGGCCACATACTACCCACTAGTTAGGGACATGCATCTGTACAGCATCCCACTGCTTTATCTGAAATACATGACTGTTATGGTGGCCTGGTAACAGTACATCTGGCAAGTATCTGGACATAACATCACACTGGGTAAGTAAACTAAGTTGCTAGGCATGTAACAAAGCACTGTGCAGGCTACAGGCAGACTGCCACAATACTGGCCTACATTTCTTATGGGGGAATACACATGTACCTGCATATATAGCAGACTCTACAGGCATGTCACAGCACAGACTAACAGACAAATGTGTGAAATTGCATAACCCCAACCAATGTGAACACAGCCACAGCCACATATGGTAAGCTAGCATAATATTACAGTATGTGGAATATCTGCTCAACATTATCCACATATGTAACACTCACACACTAACCCCACATATACTGGGCCACTACACAGTGTGGTCCGATACCTGTCTTTGGTATGGGACATGTGTGTGTTTGGCTCTACAAACATGTAGGCTGATAGGGAAACATACACCAAAGCAGCATATAACATCAGATAGAACAGGACCAAGAACAATGACATCTACCACAGTCTGTACATAGGCCAAGATACATATTCACAATACACACTGTTGACAAACACCATAAGTACACAGATCTCAGTACTGTACACACAACCACAGAATGCCCAGGTTATGTCCTCAAACATAACCCCTACTATACATAATATGTGTGGCAGTGTGATATCTCACTGGCTTATCAGATATGATGTCAATAAATTATGGTGTACAGAACATATGCACCTCTTGCTACATGACATATGTGCAAAGTTTCACAGAGTTGTGGCTGGAGGCACATACACAGGACCAGTATTGACACGTTGCTATGATAACCTCATACATTTACTGTTGTAACAGGGTTTGTTGTGACATTTGTCCTATGAGGGATATGAAGTCAGTAACTCTCATGGCTGTCACCATGTACTGACTGCAGTCTTCACACTATGCTTCTGCAATTCTCAAATAGGTGCTCTGTGAGTAACACAAGAAACAAAAGGAAATACTCACTGCCCAGTCTGCAGGTGACCCTACAGATGGGGGTTTCCTCAAAACCATAGCACTGTCATGCCAGATATTAAAACATGTAGACCAGCCATAGCCACACAAACCTGTTAAACCAATATTATTCCAAATGAAGAATAGCAACACTTACATTCTCTAGTCATGTCAGGCACACCCCCCTCCTGTGTGTTGGCCTGTTTCTACAGTGTATGTTGTTAGAGGTAAATCCCCAATCCATCTGTAATGCTGTTTGCTGAACACCAGATCTAGGTCCTCCTCACAGTGAATGAAAAGGGCCAACACCAACATGATGTTCCTAGATATTGGAGTGTGTTTCCATGCAATTGGCTATGGGAATTTTACCACAGCTATTCCACATGCAATCAGCTAGATGAGGGCTGCATTTCATGCAGAAGCCATCAGCTGTTTATGAGCATCACTTTTAAAACACATGCTGCTGCCTAAGCAAAGCAGGTGTAGTTCTCCACATCCACCAGCGAAAGAGTGAGAGAGGCAGACAGAAACAAAGTAAGTCAAGGAGGGGGTGGGAGAGTAAAATCTAAGCATGTTTGTGTAACACACCTACCAGTACAGGGTATCAAACCACTGACTGACTATGTATTGCTATCACATGTCTGCAGTTATTGCATGCACCACATAGCTTACATGTTGAAGAGCTCTCCAAACGTATATGTGATGGTGAGTGACATCTGCAACAGTGATATGGTAGCAATACAGTAGGTGTAGTACACATGCCTGTCCACATGAACAGGTGTCAGCGTCAACACAGCCACACTCTCACTGAGATTCACACACATTGACACACTTGGCAGGGTCAGAAATACACTTCCCAACTAGTTATTTTGCCACAATACAGTACTGTGCAGGTATCACATGCACCACAGGGGTTATCCAAAGGTTATATGGGAAAAAGGTATGGCGAGGTGTCTTGACATCAGACAGCATGCTAAGGTATGCCAATGGGGGTTGTAGTGAGTGTGAATGTGGTCAAAAGCATCATACACCACATACACAGACACAGGGTACCAGTACTGACATGCATGTGTGCATTGCATCATGGGTGTGTAGTGGCTGACTGTGCTAGAAGGCTATACAAGGCTAGGTGAAGGGTATACCTTGACATAAGGCTACATGACAATGGTCTGCAGTGCCTGGACTGGCCCACACAGGTGGGTATTGTATTCACCATCCAGTTACCTGGGTAACTATTGTGTGTGTCTCTTGCTGTTCAATGCTTGCCATGTAAGTGTTCTTTAATACATTACATAGATGCTGTCTGGGATGTGCACACATCCCATATGCATGTACAGTGGCATGTGGAACTGTACCTGGGGTGTCTGGCCCAAGTTGTGTACACAGATTGTTATAATCAGATGTGCCTGTCCTGGCCTCATGCTGGGAACAGGTAATGGAATGCAGGTTGACCCTGCACCTACATTGATAGCATGATACAGGTATTACTTGGTGTCAGTAGCATCTTTCCATACAGGACATGTGTATAAGGCATGATACGTCCTTTGTGGGTCACATTTGATGGCATCACAGGTGTTGCAGGCATCCAGTGGGGGGCATATTGAAGGCACACTGCCTGCATGTACATGCATATCATACTGATGGGCATGGTGCCATGCCCTCTGTAGTCCAGTGCAATCACACCATGGTTACTATCTGTGGGCAATATGCATGGTACTACCAACATAGCAGTTGTTGCCTAGGCAAGTGTGTTTGTGAATTACACATGGGTTGAGGGTGATCTCTGTGTAATACAAGGGTTGCTAACTTTGTGATCCAGGCCTTGATGTCACATGTAGGGGTATGGATTGCCTCCCCAACCTCTCAGCTATTTCAAATCTGTTATCCTTGTAAGGTGGACATTGTAAGATATAATAGGGCTACCATATAAGAAATTTGCAAAATTCACTACACAATGAGTCCAGTTTTTACACACTCAGGGCCACCTCCACACAGGATACAAATGACAAGCACACACACACACTTGCCATGTCTGGGATTAGAACTCCTACCTAACTAGTTTATTACACTACAGCATTATGCAGTTACAGGATGCACCACTGAGATTACTGGAGTACTCTTTCCCCAATGGTGTATTTCACAGTGAATTACATCAGCAGGCTTGCCAAAGTAGGGCATTTGATTTGTAGTGAGTGTGACTAGCCTAAAAAGCATTGCTCCCTACACAGACACACACAAACATCCCAATTGCCATGTATGGTTATAGAATCCCTACCCAAGTACTATATCACACTACAGCATGACGCTGTTATAGGATGCACCACAGTGATCACTGGGATATTTCGTTCCCAAAGATGTATTTCACAGTGAATGACATCATCAGGCTTGCCAAAGTAGGACATTTATATTGTAGTGAGTGTAACTAGACTAAACAAACATTGCTGCCTACACAGACAGAAACACACACACACACAGTTGCCATGTCTGGGATTAGAATGCCTACCTAACTAGTTTTTCACACTACAGCATTATGCAGTTATAAGACACACCACGGAGATCACTGGGCTACACCTTTCTCAAAGGTGTATTTCACAGTAAATGACATCAGCAGCCTTGCTAAAGTAGGGCATTTGTATTGTAGTGAGTGTGACTAGCCTAAAAAGCATTGCTTCCTACAGAGACAGAGACACACACAAACACACACACAGTTGCCATGTCTGGGATTAAAACTCCTACTTAACTAGTTTATCACACTACAATATTATGCAGTTATAGGACGTGCCATGGAGATTACTGGACTACACCTTTCCCAAAGGTGTATTTCACAGTGAATGACATCAGCAGCCTTGCCAAAGTAGGGCATTTGTATTGTAGTGTGTGTGACTAGCCTAAAAGCATTGCTCTCTACACAGACACACACACACACACACACACACACACACACACACACACACACACACACACACACACACACAGTTGCCATATCTGGGATTAGAACTCCTACCTAACTAGTTTATCACACTACAGCATTATGCAGTTATAGGATGAGCAATGGAGATTATTGGGCTATACTTTTCCCAAAGGTGTATTTCACAGTGAATGACATCAGCAGCCTTGCCAAAGTAGGGCATTTGAATTGTAGTGAGTATGACTAGCCTAAAAAGGCATTGCTCCATATACAGACAAAGGCATACTCACACGCACACACACACACACACACACACACACACACACACACACACACACACACACACACACACACACACACACACACACACACACACACACACACACACACACACACACACACACACACACACACACACACACACACACACACTTGCCATGTCAGGGATTAGAACTCCTACCTAACTAGTTCATCACACTACAACATTACGCAGTTATACGACACGCAATGGAAATTACTGGTCTACACTTTCCCAAAGGTGTATTTCACAGTGACTGACATCAGCAGCCTTGCTGAAGTAGGGCATTTGAATTGCGGTGAGTGGTACTAGCCTAAAAAGCATTTCCCCCTACACAGACAGAGACACACAAACAGTTGCCATGTCTGGGATTAGAACTCCTACCAAACTAGTTTATCACACTTTAGCATTATGCAGTTTTAAGATGCACCACAGAGATTACTAAGCTATTCCATTCCCAAAGGTGTATTTCAAAGTGGATGACATTAGCAGGCTTGTCATAGTAGGGCTATGGAGATGGCAGTGTGTGTACATGGGCCATAACCTATTCATCTAGAGGCTGACACACCACACGCAGACACACTCAGGTTAATATTCCACTGGTATATGTATACAACTCTAGATGACTACTGCCATGTACAGTCATGTTGCACCTCTAGCACTTGCACCACATAGTCTGTAATGCTAATGGATACCAGTGGCTAATTTCTACAGTGAGTGGCATTTACACATCATGTGGTTGTAGCCATTTGGCTGTGTGTTGAGTGGGACAGGCCTCATGATGGATGGCTCTTTGTCAATGTCACTCTCTTCCACACATCTATGTATGTCTACATTTGGCATATCATAGTGTGTTGTCCTTGGATATATGTCTGTGTTTCTATCCAACATGTGTGCAAAGCATGACTGGTGCATAATGAGGAGTGTATGCACTAACATCTGCAACTGTCAGATATGTATGGTCCACTGTTGTTTGCAGATGTGGGCTTCATTTGTGTAAGTGTGTGAGCATGCCTAGTATGACCTTTCAGTATGTTCTTGTCTGACATTGCCTTCATTTCTCTAAGTGTGTGAGCATGCCCAGTATGCCCTTCTGTCTTGAATGTGTGGATCTATTCCAGGTAGTTTGTACTCCAGTGCAGACCTTTGTGTTGTACACCTAGAGGTAGCAAACTGTTTCTGCAGGGTATCTGTAGATCATTTGGCAATATGTGGTCAAACTGTGCAAGTGATCATGTGTACTGTAGGTGATTGTGTCTGTGCTGCTTCTGCTACATAGTACTAGTGTTAGCAGAGATATTCAGACATGTGTACTGTTATACACTGTGAAGTTTTATGTCCTCAAGTACTGTCAGGTGGACATTCTTGCTCACAGTGATGTTCTGGGGAACAAGGGTGAATGCAGCTGTGTCCAGTATTGTGGGCAAATGCCTACATATTCATGGAAAATTATGCCATTCTAGAGGGGGAGCTGCAGACACTTGCTGCTGGGTCTGTGTATCCAGTTCAGCACCTTGGTACAGTGCTGGCAGAGGATCCCATACCTGTACATCCATCGACATGACAGTATGGCCTTATCTTGCTGTGGAAATACCTCACAGCTGTACAGATTCACACAGGTTACCCAGAGGCAGGGGTGATAAGTCAGGACATTACCCCTATTGTGGGGTATGGGCAGGTTTGTAGACACCCATTTATGTGTTTGCAGCTAGGGATAGTATGTGGACACAACTGTGTGTTGGACCTTAAACATTCCATGCTGCCCATGCTTCCAGCCCCCATATTATTCTATCCTCTTCCATACATTATGCATACATTCTCTGATACTTTCTCTAAGGTTATCACCTCATCACAGCTGTGTTTTGGTGGTGGTCCACAGTTCATGCAGTGGGGCATGGTGGGCATGTTACTGTGGTTTGTTCACATGTCCTTGCATATGGCTTATGTGGAGCATGCTATGTTGTTATTTGGGTGTCCATGACATTACATGCATTGGCAATACATGTGAGACACCGACCTTTGGCAAAGGCCTGTAGGCCATTTGGTATTGATGCAGGCCAGCTGTGGCAGGCTGTTGCATTCTGTCAGTCCTACAGTCCCAAACCACCATACAGTATATTCCCCTGGGGTGACAGGGTAGGTGTGCTAGGTGTTCATGCCAATAATTTCTATCAGTTTTGATTAGGTGGTGTGGATGCTGGCAGGGTGCTACCTACAGCTAGGGGCACACCTGTATGGGACACCTGCACTGCATGCTGCATTCTTTTGCTATTGCCATAGACAGCTGGGGGTCATATTGTACCCATTCCTAACAGCAGGGATATGACCAGAGAGGTACCTGTGGGTGGTGTTTGGGTGAGCTGGGTGCATGTGTGCTATGGACATTACTGGCATCTGACTCACAGACATGCATGAGGCATTCCAGTTATTCTGGCATGTGCAGGTACATCAGCTGTTTCCCAATACATCAGTCCTATCACCTTTGTGATCTGCTAGTGTTCGGCCAGACAACTGTATGTACAATTCCAAGTGTGTGTCCATTTCACAGTTATACATTATATACTGTATGTCTGGGGTACTTTTCCACTGTGTACTGCTTGTATACCTATCCCAACAGCCATGCCATGTCCATCTCTCAGATGGTGATACATATTACCACCAGCCATTTACAATGGCTTACTGATAGCATGTGTTATACTGGTGGGAACTGTCTTTGGCACCAGTTGTGAGGACTTAGCCCTGTCATCGGCAGTAGTGGGCAATGGCCACCAGGTCAAACCTCAACATGCATACATACTGACCACTCTTACACAATATGAAACACACAACAACCTAGCACACACATACCTGCATATTGTACAAATGCTGCAATCTATCCTGCTACCTTGTCTACCTCTGGGCATTTATGCTCCACTGGTATTATACCTAAGCATGCATGTTACTGCATATCTACAAAGAATTGGGGGTGGGGCACACCTGCCTGTTACTACATGTCTACATAGGATTGGTGGCACACCTGTCTGTTACATGTCTACAAAGGATTTGGGGGGCACACCTGACTGTTTCTACATTGCTACGCTAGATTGGGGGAGGAGCACACCTGACTGTTCCTACATTTCTACACAGGATTGGGGGTACACCTATTTCTACATTTCTATACAGGACTGGGGGGCACACCTGACTGTTTCTACATTTCTACATAGGATTGGGGTGGGCACACCTGACACTTGCACACATCTGCTATGACTGTACTGGTATGTCAGGTACTCCATTTCATTCTGTATTCAAACTTATCATGCTGACTGGAGGCATATCAGTGTACTACAGATCGTAGGTTTGATTGACCTAGATATTAGTTTCTGATTTCCTTCCCTTCAGAACTAACATCCCACTGCCTGACCTGATGTATTCTGTCTGTGGAGGTCTGGGGGGGGGGGCTACCGATAGGCATCATTCTGAGGCCTTGGCACATCCTTTGTTTGTGTTTTTCTACACCTGTCCTGCTGGCTGAGACTGTTGTTGGGTATGTGAACCTTCCTGACTGGCATGTGTGTGTCATATGGACACACATGTGGCCCAGTACATTTCCTGCAGTGGGCTTTATCACCATGTGTAGTTATGGCTACTATGGTGACACCAGTATTTGTTACAGATCTCATGCTGCCACTATAAGTTTCTACTATCTGGTGGAATCCCATTCAGCCATCCAATTTCCTTGCATGCTCACATCCATACCATAGATACAAGTAACAACGCATACTACTCCAACTGGCAATTGGTAAGGAGAGTGACTTACCTTATGGGTATGCCAGTATTGAGGATGGTGCTGGGGGCTGTCTATGTCAGATGCACAGAGTACACTCCCTATACATGGTTGAGCACAGGTAGTGTCATGTTTGGCATCCCTTTTACTGTATGTGCAAGTCAGAGAGAGGTGTCATTCCCTGGGTCCCTACTGTGTCAGTATATGTGCTATGCATTGCCTTTTTGCCAAGGCCAGGGCATAATGAGCACAGCTCTATCTGCCTATTGGGGTACGCTCAGATTGCTCCTCCTCTGAGTCACTCTGTGCCTGTACAGGCCTTGGCATTGGTGGGGGAATGTGTGGCCCTGACCCATGCTGTTCCTGCTGCTGCTATTTCCACAGGATCATATTGAGCAGCATGGCACATACAATAACAATTTCGGTACATATAGCTGGTGAGTACTGGAAGGCTCTACTGGATGTGTCCAAGCACCGGAACCATGACTTGAGCATCCCAAACACATGCTCTATTATGATTCTGGTCTGTACGTGTGCCTCATTATGGAGTTCTTGTTCGTGTGTGTGTGCATTTCTGATGGGTGTCATCAGCCACAACTCCAGTGTGTAACCAGCATCCCCCACTAGGTGACCATAAGGGATGTCCCCATTGGC